>NC_071285.1:41645634-41666060 GCF_943735745.2 Anopheles bellator | reverse complement strand
TTCTTCACCAGCCAGTATGGATCCTGCCAGTTCGGCGTACAGATCAGCAGCCTTCACTTTGCCGCTCTCACCACTGGTCACCTCAATCCGCTTGACGGGTGGCTCAGCCGTTGAATCGGCGTCGATCTTACGCTTGATCGTCGTTTCACCGGCAATGATCATTTCGCCAGGTTTCTTCTCCAGAAGCTCCGAGAGTACCTTATTCGGAAGCAGCTTTTGCTGGTGCAACTGGGACGCCGTGTCGGGCATGATCGTTTTGATGATCGTACCCTGGCTACCCGTTTGGCTCAGTGGTGCCAAGGGCGGCGGAGCGTTGAGTGCCTCGTGTGGATTCGTGGCTGTGATCACGGTGTTCGTTGGTAACGTTCCTGGCTTGATCGAGATGGTCGAGTTGCCCACTTTAATGTTGGTCAAATTGTTCGGATTGTTCGACGTGACCACAACCGACGCGTTCGCTCCCCCCGCCAGGGGAAGTTTTTGCTCGATCATTTGTTTTTGCTTCTGAAGTTGCTGCCTTTGGGCGACCTGCGATCAGTTGATGCGATAGAAAATGAAAAACAAAAACGTTATAAATATGCCTCCGTGGTTCCGTTCCATCGTCCAGCTGTGGTAAGAAGTCAGTGTTGGTATGCTGATTAATGTTTTCAGTTACAAAACACACTCACAAACAAATTATCTGAACTAACTTAAGCCTACGGAGCTGTGCACGTGGTCTGCTTCCGATTAAATCTACTTTACGAAATACTAGAAACCGTATATAAGTTTTCAAATGGAAACTTTTCTGTATCTAGCTGGATTTTGAATTTATTTTTAATCCAAACAGTATAAGCAAACATCTAGTATAAAACCAAATAAGTCAAGCAAATCGAAGAGATAAAGTTAGTAATGTAGAAGAAACATGCTTGTACGCAGAAATCTTGACCACTGTAAATTGAAGTAGTGATTTTAAATTTATGATAACTTTAACATTTTTAACAAAAACACAAATACACATGCAAAGGAGACACACTGGTGCGATCGATTAAGCTGAAGCATCTGCCATGTTTGGATTAATCTGTACTTGAACGTTCGTTGCTACACTCGAGGTGAAGGAACCAGTATTTTTTAACGGAATCATAATCTTCGTTGTGCGGCATCAACATTTAAATATCGCTTCCCATCTTTGCATTGACCAACGGTGGAAACAATACAGCATAGGTTGTGGCTGTTTGCAATTGTGTAAATTATGTTGTGCATCAAACGAAAGCATTACAAAATACTAAAATAGCTCCCGTCGCGTTATAAACAGTTCTTGCAATTGCAACTATAAGCGACCATGCGCCTCCATCGCGAACTTAAAAAACATTCGCTACCAACAGTGAACCTCTCGGTTGCCCTTCGCATTTCCTTCCCTCTTTACAAACGCCGTCGAAAGACCTAGAATAATGCACTACTGTTACCTGACGCACATTCACATTCGGTGCAATCAAACAATTGGTAGTAGGAGTAATGTTGGTAGTAGACAAACTACTGGAAGGAGTAGTGGCAGCAGCAGCAGCGGCAGTGGCGACGGCGGTGGCGAGCGTGCTTTCGGGAACCGCGCTCGTCGTTACCTTGTTCGCCAGTAAGCTCTTGATGAGAGCCGACGGATTGGTCGTCGTCGAAGAGATCGTTCCCGACTGGTTCATGATCGTCGTTGTACCGGTGTTATGGTGATGATGTTGCTGCACAGTCACACTACCTTGCGATTGGTGCTGAAGCAATGAGGTGCTCTGTGGTGATGGTTGCGGTGAGATGGTTGTCTGGTTTAGGACAATCACGTTGTTCTTCTGCTCACCACTAAGCACCTGCTGCAACAGGGGAGACGACGGTGTCGACGGTAGGTACTGTTGCTGTTGCTGTTGGGAAAGTCAAGAAAAGGGAAGAATGTGCGAAATGATCCTGTTTAGGAAAAAAGTACTCTGCTTAGGGAACTAAACTACGGTGTGCGGTGTGAAAAAGCGACAATGAAACACACATCAACACAACATCACACCAGAAGCTGCGACGAAAAATAACAGTATAATCGCACAGCAAATAATAAAAATACAACAAAACCAAATGATCGTTTGATCGACAAATGAAGATAGAACAGAAGCAACAAACGAAACCAAATTATACAGCCACTGCCTTAGTGGGCGGCTCGTGTCGAGCTTTGGGTGATGGCCACAGACACTACATTCAATTGTAAGCGCAAAAGAAAACAATGCAACAAATGGAAGCAGGGAACCGAGAATTGAGAGTTTGTTTTACGATTAACTGAGGAGATTGAGAAAATAATGGTTTCACTCTTACACCGCCGGTGGTGGCCGTGGGCTGATTGATAAGCACGCTCTTGCCGCCAACCTGTGTTACTATTAGCTGCTGCTTGGTGGAGGATGGTGCGGCAGTTACCGTGACTGTGGCCGGTGTCGAACTATACGGTACCAGGTGCTTCGAGATGTGCGTCTTGGGCGGTTGCGTTGTGATCGTTGGAGTGTGTGATGAGGGGGTCTTTTGAACGACGGAAACAACGGATTGGGATACTGCCGATGATGCCGGTGCCGTTGCTATAACGGAAGACGATCGTATCGTCGCTACCGTGGCGGGCGTTGTGAAAGTAAGCGATGGTACCGGCAATGATTGCCCTTTCGCCGAGCATATGACAGATGTCGTGGCCAATCGGCTTCCGTTTGGGATAACATCGATGGGAACCGTCGTGAGAGTGGTTGTCGAGGATGTGCTTGCTGTGGTGCCAGCATTGGCAACCTGTTTTGGGCCGGCGGCACAGTCTGTCGCAGCGCTACTCAAAGCGGAGCTAGCGGTTACATATTCTATGTTGGGCGCCTATAAGGATCCGGGGGGCGATCAATGCAGTTTTTGTTAATTTTTAACATATGGGTGGAGGTAGAGTGAGCATTACTGATAATAACAATTGTGAAAATGTACATGTTTCATATTCACTAGGCAGATCCATTCGACAAGATAAGTTGTACACGTGCAGGTACAGTGTATCTTATCTAAATCAAAAGTCCGGCTTTTATTTTTTCTCCGATGGCCCAATTTCGTTGCATTAACCGAGAACAATGCAAGTGGCCCACCCACGGAGAACTGGTTGTTGTTACGAAAGGAGTGTAAAAAAATAAAGTGTACTCACCAGCACCGTACCCTTGTGGACAATGGACAAGGGTTTCGCGCGCAACTTTAGCCCCTCGTAGAATGTGCTGATCGATTCAACGCCGTTTTGCTCCATCTTAAACTGCACCGGACCAACCGAGGCACCGAATACAGTACGGACGCAACGTGGAAAGTGCGACGGTGGTACGATCACTTTTCGACCGAGTTTCGCATTCGTCGCCATGTACAGTTTGTAGACCTCCTGTTGATCGGTACGGATGGCCGGTGCCGTGTGCATCTCGAACGATGCTCTTAACCAGGCACAGGCAAACTGTTCACTTTCCTGCACTTGCTGCTGCTGCATGTGCTTTGCGGCCAGTGAACTGGTCGGCGGTAGGGTGGCAGATGGACCTGTTACCGTTCCGGAGGCTACCGTCCGGCTGTCCGTGTTGCCTGCCATTGAATCGGGCCGCGCAATAATGTTGACAGAAACTTGAGGCGAGTCGGCCGCCGGTGGACGGGTGATCGACACCGTTTGGTTGCCCGCGGCAGGGGAAGCTGGTTGTGAGGTGACCATTTGAGTCACGGAAAGGGCGGGCATGGGTTTGTTGGTGTTGGCGGCAATCGTAGGGCTGCTGCTGGCGTTTGGAAGTTTCGACACTTCCGTCGTTGAAAAAACCGTTCCGGATGATGCGTCTTTGTGAACGGTGAGCTGGGCCATTGTTGGCACGGGATTAGTATGCATAGAACCAGCGTGCGGTGGCGTTGCTGGCTGGTACGGCCCTTGAGGGCCGGCCATATTACCCGGGATGGTTTCTACGACACGCATTAGTATGCAGGCATCCGGCCCGTAACTTTGCGCCTCTACCGTTACGAGCGAAACCAGCGTATCCAGCACACCGCGAACATGCATGATCGCTTGGCACGGTTTTTCGCCCATCGACGTCAGTGAGTAGATGCACTCGAGTGTGTAGAGCAGCAGCATGATGTCGTTCAGGAAGAGGAAGAGCGTTATTTGATCGTACAGCTGCTGGTTGAGGCAGCGATTTAGATTGTCCTCGTTCGCTTCTTTCTGTGCCAGTTTACTCAGCACCTCCAGACAGCTGATAATGACACCGCGATCGGCACCTTCCAATCCTTCTGAGACGGTGGACAAAAGACAGCGCGTGATTTCGTCCGATTGCGGGTCGTTAACGTCGATCTCGTTGGCAATATTTCCGAGCATATCGAGCCCAAGATGGTGCAGGTTGTTCCAGCGCGCGTTGGAGCACATGATGAGAAAGCGGATGAACGTACGATTATGGCCAAGCAGCGAAAGGTTTTCTTCGTTAAAGCTCAGATTGCGAAAGATCGACGCAATCTGCAGCACCCGTTGGCCGATGTAGTCGTTTGTTCCGAGCCCTGTCCCGAGACATAGGAACGTTCGCAGCGTGGCCATATTGAGTCGACTATGAGCCACTTCGGCGTGGTCTGTTTCGGCCTCATTTTCGTTGTCGTTCTCCTCGTCTTCCAGCTGCTCTTCCTGCTGGTAGATACTAGCAATCAGTGCACTCGGATCGGTGTCCATTTTGGCGAAGTAATCTTCCATCGAAAGCTCGAGCACTTGCGGTTTCTCAAACAGACATTCCTTCCAAAAGCGCTGCAGCGAGTTCTTCCGGATGTTCGAGTAGTACTCATCGAAGGTGTCACGCAGCGTAAAGTGGTTGAAAACGCCAGCATGCGCCAACAGCGCGTACACCAACCGCGGGCATCGATCGATCTTGAGCGTGTGCTTGTTCTCGTTCGACATCAACGTGCACACGTTGATGGCAAAGTCTTGCTCGTTCGGTAGGGGTGACAGCAGGGACAGGATCAGCTTATCGTACTCCGAGGCACGGTACAGATCTTCGGAAAGCTTCAACGACGAGCGGAGCGCTTCCGGGACGTTGTGCTGGTGGTGGTTGTACACACTAGGCATTGTGTGCAGTGCTCGGACGGTCCAGCGCCGATGTAACCGCTTTTCGTCGTCCTCATCTTCGCCGGGGTCTTTATCTTCGCCATGATAGTTTACTCGTTCGTAGCGATCCAGAAAGCGAATGTAGATCTGCTTCAGCGCGATCTCGTTGTTCACACATCGTGTCGGCAGATCGAGCTCTTCAATCACTTCGTCCCAATCTTCACGTGCATTAACCTACGATCGAATGTCCAGAGTCGAGTTAGGTGTCGCAATATCGCCCAAGCGCAAGACGGTAGAGAATTCTTACCTTCATCCATCCTCCGCGACTAATAACGACCGAGTAGAGTTTGTGTAGATCAACGTCGCGGCCACTTATCTTGGGAAGTTTCGCAAATGGTGTCCTGTAAATATTCGCACAGAGTGGCTGATAGGTCTAGTATCGATCGTTCCCTAAGACTGCGTGGCGTACCCATTTTTATCGTGGAACATTTGCAGATCGCACAAGAAGCTGTACTTATCCTTCTCAAAGATCGGCTTGGTGACCGTTCGGCGAACGCTTTGTGATTTTGTTGACTCTTTTGGAGTGACGGGAGCAGATACGCCGCCACTACCCGCATTATTAGGGCCAGCAGCGTTGACGCCGATTGCATCATTTGTGATGTCATCAACCATTGCCAGGCTGCGCTCTGTTTTCACGACGTCCATCATTTTTGACCCTCGTGCACTAATTTCTTTGAATAATACTTTTTAATGAATAATTTCTAGCGCGAATGAAGCCACAGGAGTCGAACACACAAACAACATTGGTACGCAAGCCAAGCGGCTGTCAAAGTTGCGTGAGTGTCGGTTATGAGTATGAGTATGAGTGAGTATGAGTATGAGTATGAGTATGAGTCCTAGTATGAGTGCTCACAAATGTCAGAATAGCCGTTTCGAACAAAAGCTTAGAATAACAGCAACTAACGGGAGCCGGTTTTTTTGCAACAAACAACAGCATATTTTCATTCGTCCGGTTCGTGTCCGTTCATCTACGAAAAATAAACAGAATATATTCGGTCACGAGCACACAAGCTGCGTTGATACAAACATTCCACAACGTTGAGTTGAAACTGATTTTGTGAGTATGAAACGCACCATAATTCGCAACGAAGAATATCGCGATCAAATTCAACAAAATGGTGGCTTGCTGTTTGGTTGTTTCGTGGTGCTGAGACATGATTTTCCTCTTTTCACATCCGGCACATCAAAGGTAGGATGCATAAAGCAAAACCGTCCTTTCTGGAGGCAGCCGAAAGCAGCGTTGATCGCCGCAAGCGTCCACGACCTATGAAGGGCAACAGCTGGGAATCGTTGCTTGCCGAGCGCCAATCGCGTATCGCAATACCGGAGGAGGAAATTTCGCCAGCATCCGGAGTAGAAGATGAGCTAGCGGACGCGGAAGAGTCGACCGAACTTAAGGATGAAGAGACGGTGAAAGTATGTTTGCGTTTGCGTCCGTACATCAAAAGCAACTCTGGCCGGATGGGATTGAAGATCAAAGACAATATGCTGATCGCTCGGTGCATCGGGGAAAATCAGTCGTCCTCTGAAAAGCGATTCACTTTCAGTCACATTTACGATGATCACGTATCGCAGGCAGATGTGTATGACTCGAGCATCCGGCCTATGATACGGCCGGGGCTGGGAGAACCGGGGGCCACCATTCTTACGTACGGTACGTCAGCGTCGGGCAAAACGTACACGCTGCTTGGCAACCAGCACCAACCCGGCGTTGTGCCACGCTGCATCGAACAAATCTACGCGGAATTGAAGGATTCCATCTCCACCGAGCCTACCCTTAAGATGGACGGCATGAAACCGTGTCTGCTAAGCGATGAGCTGGTTATTGAGGAAATGCGTAAGCTGACCGCCGTAAAAGATCAGCTGCAGAGTGAGGATGGTGATCAGCAAATCAGCGACATCATTCAGAGCCAGCAGCAATTCGAACCGCTACAGTTGGGCGACCGACGGGTCTTTATTTGGATTTCCTTCGTCGAGATTTACAACGAAAACGTTTACGATCTACTGAATCTTGATTTGGTCAATTCGAAACGCAAACCACTGAAGGTGTTGGCCAACGAAGGGAACGCTTATATTAAAGGGCTGACGACGCTGTACGCAGGAACGAAAGAGGGTGCTTACAATCTACTGGAGTTTGGCTTGCAGAGTGCTACGTACGGTTCGACCGACATTAACCGCAACTCGAGCCGATCACACAGCATTTTCACCATCACTGTTATCACGCACTCGGTGGCCACGCAACGTATCGCTCAGTCGGTGTACAAGTTTTGCGATCTGGCCGGTTCAGAGCGATTAAAGAAAACGGGCAACATGGGCGACCGTTTGAAGGAGGCCCAGAAAATTAACAATTCGCTGCTGGTGCTCGGCCGTTGCCTGGAGACGGTGCACAAGAATCAAAAGTCGCGCAAGGTCCACGATCTTGTGCCGGTGCGAGATTCGAAGCTTACTATGATCGTGCAGTCGGCGCTGCTCGGTAAGGAACCGATGACGATGATCGTGAACGTGTACCCAACGGATGAGTTTTACGACGAAAACATCAATGTGCTGAACTTTTCATCGATCGCAAAGCAGATTGTCATTCGCAAGGAACAGAAGATGCTCTCGAAAGCCCCAGAGAGCACTAGATATTCGTTTTTCCTGGCTCAGGCTGTAAGCAGCCCGTCGTGCAAGATCGATTTGTCCAACTTGCTACGGGAGAACGAAAGGTAAATGGAGATCGGTATGAAGGGTTAGTTTTGGTCTGATCCTATTGGTTCTTTTTTGTTTCTCATTTTGCCAGATTAAAACTTGAGGTGCAGCAGTTGCGCGAGCAAGTGCAGCAGAAAAGCGCCGAACACGCATCTTTCCAGAAGCAACTCGCTATGCAAGAGTTTTTGTTGCGCAACGAGCTGACGGACAACTTTCAGCTCCACTTTACACAAATGGAGGAATCCTACCAGAAACGTGTCGAAAGTGCCAAGGAACTGGCCATTTTGCCTTATAAACATAAGGTAGGACATTTGGAGACCAGAGTGCTTGTTCGCAGCGTTGTACACTAATCCGCTATGTGCACTGTTCACATTTCTTTAGCTCACTGTGCTGGAGAAGAAGTTGCAGTCGCGGGAGCAAATCATTCTCGATATGGAGGAGGACCAGGAAGAATATGAAAACAAACTGAAGGTTTATGAAGAAGAGGTCAACCGGTACCGTCTGCAGCAAAAGGGCGTTCGAAGACTTTCTTTGTAGTGATCGGCCTTATTTTCAAGCTTAATGAATAAATGTTTTAAAAGTCTTCTCTTTACGTTTTCTTTTAAATTGGTTTATTGTTTGGAGGGTATTGAGAGCAATGTTCAAAAACCTTCTAGAAAAAGTAGCGTATGAATGCCGTTGGTGAATGTTCGAACATTTGATTTCAAAGCTAAATTGCACAAAAATACAATCAAGTTGAGAACGTTTAGAACATTTTTGACATTTAGAACGAGTTGGAACAATTAATTTAGTACAAAGTGTTTGAAAGGAAAAAGGTGAAGGGTGAAAACAAATGTCAGCAAAGTTGCGAACGGGAGCACAACAAAACAAATTTCCAAAATTTATCACAGAAAATTAGTCCGCTTCGTGCGGACGTGTAAAGGCGCCTCACGAGGACGCTTGTGGCCGCATGTTTTTCGAAACACCAGTTTTCCTGTGTTGGGTGTTTCCTATGCGAATCGGTGTCAAGTGTTGGTCACGAAGGGCGTCGAGAGGGCAACGACAAGCGGATAAAACCCCGATGCTCGGCCGCGGCAAATTGGCCAACGAACTACTGAAGGGCTGCTAATTGAAAACACATTGGGCCTCGTGAATTGAAAAAAAGGGGCACTGTATCGAGAACCAAAGATGATCCGCCTCTGGCGTAGTGGCAGTGCCACACAAAGCAATCGTTTCATTTCGTCGGAGACCGGGGGTTGCGTGCTGCTGCTGATGTCGATGTTGTTAGCGACCACACCTAGCCCTTCGGTTGTAGCCGTTTCAACGTCAGCCGCGTCCCTACGAACGGCAAACCGTGACACGGCCGGTTGGTACGAGCCGGGCGACGACGAGGAAGGTTACTGTGCGCCATACAATGGGAAGGTTTGCAAGCGGTTCATCAACAGTCGACAGGTTTGGTACAGCCGCGAGGACGGAACCGGTGGGTGGGAGAACGAAAAGATCACCACCGCACTGTTTGACGATCTTATCAACGATCTGCCCTCTTACTGTCGACCAGCAGCTGAGGTAGGGTGACCGCGCGATAGTTCCGAAACGTAAAGTACTGATTGACCTTCGTTGTTCTCCTCAGAAATTGCTGTGTGCGTACGCGTTCCCACAGTGCGTGATCAAGGAAGGTACTACGATCCGGTTGCCGCTCTGCTATGAAGACTGTGTCGCAACCTATCTGCAGTTTTGCTACAATGATTGGGCGTTGATCGAAGAGAAAAAGGAACGGGGAGATGTCATAAAGTCGAGGGGACACTTCCGGCTACCGAATTGTGAAGAGTTGCCACGTTATAATCGCACCGCAAAACCTCCCGTCTGCTCACACGTTGGCCTGACCGAGCTCGTCTCGGAGGAAGTTACTTGTACGTGATTCCGGTGATCCGCTGTTTACTGTACAGGTAACCATTTGTTTTTTGTAATTTCCAATTTGCAGATGACTGCCGTATGGGTAATGGGCGGTTCTATCTGGGTACGGCAAATGTGTCCAACTCAGGTATACCGTGCCAGAAGTGGGATTCACAGGAGCCACACTCGCACCACAAACCGCCGCTCGTGTTTGCGGAGTTACAGGACGCCGAAAACTATTGCCGGAATGCGGGCGGAGAAGAGCCCACACCGTGGTGCTACACGACCGATAAAACCGTCCGGTGGCAGGCCTGTGACATTCCGCTCTGCCGTAAGTGTGAGGCGTATGCAGCTAGTTTGTTCGGAGATTCTTTCTAATGTATCCGTGTTTGGCCTTTTTGTAGCAAATTCTACCGACGCAAGTGACATCCGTACGAAGGTCGATATGACGATGGAGTCGGTGTTTACCCCTTCGATGATCTTCCTGCTGTCGGGTATTGGGTTCGTAGCGATCGTCCTGCTGCACCTGATGGTGCTGCTCTGCTACCGTGTTTCTCGCCATCGGCACAATCGACGACCGGCCGGTGCTGCCAGCTACAACGCAAGCAATGCGACGGGAACAACCGATCCCGGTGGGATCGACATCAACAAACTTCCTTCGAACGTAAACTACCATCGCACCGGTGCTCAGCTCAATCCGAAGCTGGAGAAGCTCGAGTTTCCACGCAACAACATCATCTACATAAAGGACCTTGGCCAGGGCGCATTCGGGCGCGTGTTCCAAGCGAAGGCACCAGGACTGGTGGCGGGTGAAGATTTTACGCTTGTCGCAGTGAAAATGCTCAAGGATGAGGCCAGCCAGGATCTGCAGGTGGACTTTGAGCGCGAGGCGTGCCTGCTCGCAGAGTTCGATCATCCGAACATCGTGAAACTGCTCGGCGTGTGTGCGATCGGTCGACCGATGTGCTTGCTGTTCGAGTTTATGGCTCGTGGTGATCTGAACGAGTTCCTGCGACAGTGTTCTCCGTTTGCACAACAGAACCGTGCCGACAGCATCAGTACCGAGCTGTCGCACGGTGATCTGCTAAACATTGCGCACCAGATCGCCTCCGGTATGATGTACCTGTCGGAGCGCAAGTTTGTGCACCGCGATCTGGCCACCCGTAACTGCTTGATCGATGACCACATGGTGGTGAAGATAGCGGACTTTGGTCTGTCGCACAAGATCTACCTTCAGGACTACTACAAGGGCGACGAGAATGACGCCATCCCGATTCGCTGGATGCCCCTTGAGAGTATCCTCTACAACAAGTACACGATCGAATCTGATGTGTGGGCATATGGAGTGTGTTTGTGGGAGATTTTCTCATTCGCCATGCAACCATACTACGGTATGACGCATGAAGAGGTTGTCAAGTTCGTGAAGGAAGGCAACATGCTCGGGTGCCCGGAGAATACGCCCCTGACGGTGTACGATCTGATGCGCCGCTGCTGGAGCCGGAAGCCAAACGATCGGCCCAGTTTTCACGTGATCTACCAGAAGCTGCAGCAAATTCGGGCCGACTTCGATGGGAAGATGCTAATGTAGCCGCCATGACTGAGAGAGCGAGAGAAAGAGCGGAACAAACTAACGGTATCAAATGAACAGATTGCGTACAGATCGCGTACCGTACACGTTCCGGTTACTACATAGGTTCACTGACATGTCACATGTGTGGAATGTTTTGATTTTGCGCTCATCACCTTCTTTGTGTAACTAATAATCACTTCTTTGTGTTCGTTTCGTAATCCAATTACCATCATCATCATAGGGCGGGCACGCGTGGTTTTCGTCTCACACGCGCAGTCCAAATGGCGTTTGTTTGAATAATTTATTTATGATTCCAGAGATGCTGCCAATACTCAAAGACTTTATCTTTTTTTCTGTTGATTTATGTGTAAACAGACTGCCAATAGAAATCTCAGTATTGTACGTAGTGTTTATTTATCTGATCGTTTGCCACTGAGCATCCAACTACTGAACAAATGAAATGACACTGATAGTTGTAGGTTTTATTAAATTCCCATTTCAATCTCGCGAAAACGAAGGTTTATTATATTTTCGGAACAGGAGTAGATGTGTGGCATATGCGGCTACTAGGTACTCGGGCATATCGTGTACTATTATCGTTAGGTACTTTAGGTTAAAATTAATTCCGTGTGGCCGTGTAGCGCACTTTTTCGCTTCTCTTTTCCGAGAGAACCATCATTCGCAACCAAAGGCAATGCACTGCACACCGCATATGCAGATTCATTAAAAACATAAATGTTTTAGATTTGAACATGACAAGATTACGAAACGCTCTGCTTCACAATAATAGTTTAAATGCGGTTTTTAGTAATAATACGAAGATTGTTCCAACTAGCATAAAGGGTTGCAAGTGAAGAAAATAGCGCGACAAAAGGACCCTAGAGTGTCCTTCTCCAGTGTTTCAGGGGTACGAATGCAAGCGGGTACAATAATGGAAGGTGAGTTTGAACGAGTAACCGAACAGCATCGGTTGCTGGAAAAATTAAGACATTTATAAAGTATGAACACAAGAACAACTTATAGTAGTTTAAGGGAAAAAGTTTAAAAGTTCTGCTCACGACACGAGGTAGACATGACCACATTTCTGTAGTTTATATGGGGGAACAAGGCGCACACCTCTCCTGGCGCGGAAGGACCATTCTGTTCCGTTGGTAAGAAAGCGTACTTAATTGGTTCCCGTATTGATTCTAATGAGGCATACATTAGCGGGTTTCTGCTACCCAAAGACTACATTTTTTGTTTAATATATACGGAATGGTAGGCGAGACCCTGCACTCTGTGGGACGCGTGAGAGTGTGGATTGATTTATGTAAACACGAACGGCAAGGCTCTCGGTACATTTCGGGACGACACAGTGGACAGGGATAAAGGTGACAAAGCGGAAGGAAGCGAAAGGAAGCGAAGGGAACAATGAGTGCGTTCCAGTCGTCGGCCAAACGAACGAAACCTTGAAACCTACCAACCAACCAACCAACCAAAAAAGCCATGCAAACGAAGTGAAAGAAGAAATAAATATTTAAATGTGTTTTGTCTCACTATTGAAGGCTCCTTTGGGGGGAATACTTCGAAAGGCATGTCTATGTGAAGTCCGAACGAGAACTCGATGGGTGACTAACGCAAATTCCTCACCCGAGGCATGGTATAACGTCAAAGAACGTGGAACGCGAAGCACGTGGTGTGTCGTCATTGGCAGGAATTTCCTTACGTAGCAGAAGCAGTCACGCGCGTGCAAAAAGCGTTTCCGAATGGGGACTACACCGAAATGGACTACTATTGGCCGGGCACCGCTTGTGGTTTGAGTTTTGTCTTGCAGTGCATCATTGCAGATGACGACGATATCGAAGCGCATGATGATGTTGCAAAAATTTTACACAATTGCTGCTCGTATGTTTGCACTCTTTGCTTGCCAAATATTGGGCCAGGTTAGTCAGGCCGTTTTTGAGGCATGAGTAGACCGAAAAACAATTGGTACTGGTGTTAAGAACTGGGCCCATCCATTCCATTGAATTGTCGAAGAAAGAAATGAATTATGATATTCTGAATCCGTGGCATTAACACGTTGCTAACGATTGCTAAATGAAAATGGAAAAACGTGGCGAAAACGGGCAACATATCAACATCGGTTAAACATTTGTTTTTCTCCCAAAACGCCGCGAAATTCTGCAATACATAGATAAAACCCATTAACTATCATGCCAAGCCGAACGGATAGGGATCGAGGATTGGCGTGATCATCGGTCAGGTCACGTGCAGGAGCCACAGCGTCACAAGATCGCCGGCGTTCCCTCGTCGACGATGAGTCAGAACGTATCCGTACGGGGTATCCGCAGATCCGTGATGTTGACTGTGTCCATTATTTACCGTTGATACGCCGACGAGCAGCTCCCGCTAACCGGTTCTACGAAATTCGCAGCCAACTGGCAGGTCCAAAAATGCCTGGGCAGTCGTCATCGATAGCGAAGGCCCGGCCGCCGGAACCCGTTCGGGTCGGGTTGTTTCGGGTGCGAATAGCACGAACCTCCCGTCGAAGGTGTGAAGCCGTCTTCGGCCTTTGAATACCGGTTTTTTATTATTTATTTTACAGAAAGAGAAAATGCTGAAGAAACGCACGTGCACCAAGCGCGCCCTTACGCGATGTGAGAGCGGACGAGAGACCGCACGGATGAGCAGAGACATCGCGACCTGCCAAAGGGGAGTGTGTTTATATATTGCTATGCGCCTCCATCGTCTGCACTCTCGCTCGCTGTTTGGCTGGCGTCGTTTGAGGGGTGCGTGATTGACACGCATCTTCCGATCACGCTGATTAATGTGCGAACGGAAATATTGTAAAGCGACGTATTTCCCCAGAACGGGCCCACCTACAAACGATCAACGGCGTTTGTTTGTGGCGATGATGTGCGGTATGGGAAAATTCGACCAGCTTATTACAGCAAGTTTGGGGTTTTTTCGCTAGAAACGAAATTTGCGCAGAAATAATTCATAATGTACATACTTTTTATACAAAACCACTTTAATTTAATTGTAATTGTTAAACCGCAACAATTCGTTACACTTGTATGGTTTTGAACTTGAGCTTAAATAATTTTATCGAGATGTTGAACAGACAACGGACAGTAAGCTACAAAGACCTGTCGAAGAAGAAATTCGTGTCTTTAGAGCAGCTTCAGACATGTGCCGCCAACGGAGTTGACGGAGCTTCAGCCGACGGAGAAAGTATCCTTGGTGGAACGGTCTTCGTAAATTTTTGAACCAAGCTTTGCGTACACAATCCAGTTACTGTACACACACTACTGTATTAATTTTTATAATTCTTTCATTTTTTGTTACTTTTTTCTAACTATTTACATAAACAAGGCCGTACGTAAAACATTCACATAGTCAACTGTACAATGGAAGCAAAACATTTCCAGCAAACATACAGTGGATGGCGAAAAGAACCATAGTTCAAGAACACAAAAGATTTGACGAAATACGAGGATGAACAATGTGCTTTAGTCAATAAAAAATCAATCGAAAACCTTAAATAAGATGTGTAAATTATAGTTTTGGTTTATTTAGGGATGATTGAACATATTTAGAACATGCTAAATTACTCTTCGGCGAAAACAAGTTTGGTATTCGCAATGCATACCATTACGCTCAGACATTGTGGCCGAAAATCGTCGTTTTGTTCTGTGGTCTGCAATCCTCATACATTATTTTGGGGCAGATTCTAATTCTGTTACATTAAGTGGGATCTTTCGCATACTCCAAGGTTCATGAATAACCACATGTTCTCAGTGGTTGGCTGGTCTGGGCAAAGACGGTAATAACCTAAAACCTTGATATTATCATCCACGAGGCATTACTGCTTTTGGCTTGTGGAATGCCTCACTATCCTGTGATGCGGAGAAATCTTCATCAATATGACTTCTTCATTCATTAATGTTTTTTGGTTTCACCAAGTTCTGGCCAGCTTTCGTGTCACCATGACCAGGAAAGGTCAGCAACTTGTACATAATGCACCCCTGGAACATGATGCCGTTGTAAGTTGTTTCCTAATGGTGTTTTAGACCCCATATAACAGAAAATATAAACTCTGCGTAATGATAGTTGAGTTTATTTTCACATATGTTTCAAATGTTCAGGAGCTAAGGTTCTTTTTGCCATCCACTGTACGTTCATTTTGTCGGTTTCCGTTTTCGGATTTTTTGTCGGTTTCTAATAATTCTCTTTTGGCGGTTTCAGCTAAATTTATGTGAACACCAGTAATTTATTTCAGCCAAGTCTTTTTACTAAGAGATATTCCTTTTCAAACAGTGTGCCCGATTTGTATGAAATAATTGGAGGTCTCGTATAGTGGCCGTTTTGTACAGTTTTTTTTATCAACCCTTAACGCTGCAGTAGTCGACGGGTACCTTGTGTGCGTCAAACTACTGATTTTGCAGCATAGTTTAATCTCTAAAACAAAACAGAGTATTCAAGTTGCGAGAGAACACCATGTCGACAGTCGATATAGTCGACTTTCTATATCGCGCGAATAAAAACTATCACAAGCCTTAATGCACAACTCGCTTCCGCCATCGGTTGATAGTCCTTGGCCATGCGGTGGCCATATCCACCGCCCGTTGTCCAGGTGGTTGATTTCACCGGAATCCGCTCCCAGGTCACCAGAATGGGTTGAAGAGGGAAACCAGTGGGTACCAGGGGTACCACAGGAAGTTGGACTCCATCGGCTCGAAATCGTCTTCGTCGGTGATGGTGCTGGCCAGATCGTAGACGATTGTTTTGGCCTGTCAGGCAGACGATCAAAATGGTAAGGGATCTGGCAGGCACGCGGTCTGAACACTCTACTTACGTCTCCATCGAGCAGCGGACGTGGGTTGCCGGCAAGGAACGCCGGTATGTTGTCAGCTTGGTTGTGCGGTGCATCGATAATGTTTGGAACTGCACGGCCTTCAGCCATGCTTCTGGTGGCCAGCAGACTGAGAACACCCAGCAGCAGAGATACTACTAACAGACTGCGGTTCATCTTGCGCACTTCTAGACGTGTTTTGGCACACTTTCTCGAATGATGCTCTAAAGGGCGATACTCTTCCGTAATTCGGCAAAATTCTTACTGATCACGAGTTCCCAGAATCAGGGCCGTTTTATAAGTCCCCCTCACTGACTCGACTCCATCCTGGGCAAAGCTCGAAATGGAGGCGCCGAACGGATACCCATCTGGTATAAACCGGTGGTCCGGCGTACCACGGCAACGATGACGCCGCGTGCAGGTTGATTGTTTACATGCTTGCACCCCGTTCTGGTGTTTGCGGCCCCGCGCGGGTGCCTGACTGGGAAAGTAGACCCGCGAGCCGGTTTAGCGTGGAACGCGCCGCTCGGGTGCGACCATGAGGAGAGCAGCGTGCGATGGCTTGCGTTTCGATAGCGCGCGAAGTTCCACGTGCTCGACATCGATGCCGTCATTATTCACGAAGCGACGAACCTCCGCAAAGAGGCCGGGTTTGTCCGGGGGTCCGTCGTTGTCGTTGTCCTCGTCGATGTGCAGTGCCTTCGGTACCGCCCTCAGTGGAGGGCTGGCAGCATTTCTTAGAGCGCATTTGGAGTCCGGGAGGCCGATCTTCCTGAGTGTGCCACCTCATGCCCCGACCGGAATGCTGTCCGATTGGTTGGCGCGACGGTGGTGGGTTTCCGAAACAGTCTCTATTTGCTTGTCAAATTCAACAGTGGAACGCAGCTTGAGCGCCTTTTTGGTGTGCTTATGGTGTGGGGCTTAAGCAAGGTTGAGTTGCCGGTGGTAAATCTGTGATGGATTGCAGTGCTGGTTGATGGAACAATGCCACATGGCAGCCATTTTGAAAGATCGTTGCGGTTTTCCCATGGTGTTTTTTTTTAATGTGCGATGTTGGGCCGATTTCTGAAAGTATGACAAAAGGAAAAAGCCAAGTTTGAATTAGAAAGGGCGATTCGTCATTCCCAAAATCGAAGCCAATTTGATATTTTTTGTATTTGGTATATTTTTTTGTGGTGGTATAGTGTTGTATAAAATGTCGAAAAAAGGATTGGAATCGACTACATTCTAGATTCCCACTTTCAAAGTCCCAACGAATGTGCAAATAACGGGACAAATAACAATGTTTTGAATAGTGTTTTGATTTAAGTTAATGATGAATTAATTTAAATAAACGGTTAGAAGAAAACATGTAAGATTAGGATAAGAGCAAACAAAAAAATGGTATCAGAGAAAAACATTGAACATGTATGATTATTTTGCCAAAATAAACGGATATCCCCTTCCATAAACCGCATATTGTAGCATTTTTTTATCGTAGATTTAAGGTAATCGAAACATATCACATTGAAGAGGAAAATTATTAAAATGATGAATAATCTTTCAGGTCCATCGCACAAAAACTTCTGTAGATTCCAACAACATTTGTTCCTGATTTCATTACAATCAAGCTATGTATATCCAGCAAATATATATCAAGCTTTATATGCTTGCTAAACATATATGCTATTTACATTGGTACAATTCTTCATTGGTAAAGTAACAGTCAAAATCATAAATAATAAGTTACACATAGCGTGTGGATTAAATATTTATTTGTCATGAAGTGGCTTAGGGCGTTGCCCACCCAACGGGAGGGCAGAGTTTGCGTACACGTTCTAGCACTGATTGTTCGACCTTTCAGGATTATTGCAGTTCCAATAACTTGAAAAAGGCCTTTCTGAAGGCCTTTATAAAATTTGTTAAAACATATTTCCTTATCTCTCACGAAATTGTATTGTACATTTTACTTTTGCTCTCACACGATGAGAGGTGTTACAGACTTCGAATGGTAGTACTGATGAACAGGTACATCAACTTTACGTCGGCTCGAAATAGTTTAATAGTAGTATCCGTAAGGATATCCTCCGTACCCTCCGTACCCGCCGTATCCACCATATCCGCCGTAGCCACCATACCCGCCGTATCCACCATAGCCGCCGTATCCCCCATATCCTCCGTATCCTCCATATCCTCCGTATCCTCCATATCCTCCGTATCCTCCGTATCCTCGGTGTCCGTATGCGTACGAAGGGTAGTAGTAACCGTATCCATAGGTTTCAGCCTTATCTATGTCGTCTGCGTCGCCGGTTGCCTCGATATTGTGCTCTTCATTCGATACGGCAAGCTTTTCGGATGGTTCAACACTTCTTGCTCGGCGTACTGGTAAAGGAAGCAAAGGGTTTCCGAGCCCGGGCTGGATCTGTTGTGCCGCACTGGCGATGGCCACAAGGGCGAGCAACGGAATGAACTGAGTGCATAGTGGAAAAGAAAAGCATCAAAGCGTAAAGTAACACATCTTTTTGCTCATCACCACACCATGCTTACTTTCAACATGCTTGCTGGCTGGTTTGCGTCCCCGCAAGTCAATAAATCTCGGTTAACGATCGGTGCAGAATACTTTCCTTACCCGGCGAATGATGCTTTCACACTGGTATGGAAATGGAATCGATGAAAGAGGTTTTATACTAAAAAACCCGATTCTCATTTGACGTCAGCAAGTTCTGGCGGGCAGCCGCCCGAGGGCGAAACTGGATTTGGTCATTTTTGGGGAGGCTTTTGAGTGTCATAATTTTTCTCCCACTCGCTGCCGTCGGTCGGAGAATAAAAAAAACGAGTTCACGCGACATGCCCGAAAGTATTGTGAAATTCTAGGTGTGTCGGGCGGCCGGTTTGGATTTCCCACCTAACAATCATATTTGGCTAACGCATTAGCCTTATTACCCGTCCCTCTGGACGGAGAATTGCACATCATCGAACGGTATTTACTTTTTTCAATCCCATTATGCAAGTCATTTGGTAGTTGTGATTCACTTAGAATGACTTGAAAAAAGTTTTTTCTTGCACCTTGTACATAGTGAAACATAACGCCAAGGCTGTGGCCATCATCATTCTTATTCCGGAGAACATGGATATTTTCATATGCGATCATGCGATCAACGATCAAGAACGACTGAACATCAACTACTTTATTAATGTCAGCTACTCAACAAACTGTTACTATTGAAATGTGGAGTTCCAGTTGATTGGATTGGATCGAAGTGTCCCTTTAATGGCTAGAGACACTATTGGTAAAAGGGATTCAAAATAGGAAAGAATAAGAATGAGAAGGCGTCATGTTGTACATTTTTATAGAGGAATAAACTGAGCTAATATAAACACTCAGAATAATGGATTTTATTTATTTGAAATTTATTTGTATTATTTTGATAAGTCAATTGTTCTGATGATAGTTCTGTAAGTTACAGTTCTTGTATACTGTTCTTAGGTATCGTATCGTGTTCTTCGAAGGTATCGTAAAGCCTAAGAACAATATACAAGTGTAAAGCTCACACATTTAATCAAAGAGACAACATTAGAAGCATTCGAAACAGAAATGAATTCGGAACGGCAAATCGACGAAATACCATGGGTTCACTATCAGATATCATAAGTTTTAAAAAGAATTTAGAAACGGTACAAAAAGTGGCAGTGAATTGCCATTTCATCGCAAGGTGCTAATTTTGGTAACACTCTCAGCTATGGCCAAGCTCTTTTAGCATCTATATTTTTGTTACATCATTTGTTATGAATATCATGTTTTTTTCCAAGATCCGGTGGGACTCGTACTCACATCAGTAGTACTCTAATGCAGATCGGTAGCGCTCGGCAGCTACGTGCAAATAAAATATATTACAGGTACAGCAAGGTGGACGATGTTTGGTCCCCTGGGAAATACCTGAGCTGTGATTGAATTATTGGAATGTTGCTAATTTCAGACATTCCATTGTAAACGAAAAATGTCTTCTGGTTTTCTTTCGAAAATTCTACGCGTCCTGCTTTCGATGTGAGAGTTTGGCGTCGGGCCGTTGATCCATATCAGATTCCGGTTTTCCCGAAAACAGATACCGATCGCCATAAAATTGGTGACGTCAATTTTGAAAGAGAGTGATGGCCACATTGGGCGATAGAAGAACTGCTGGGGCAGGACTGTATAAAAGGCACATGTTCCGTGAAGCTGGCAATAGTCGGTGGAACGAGCAAAGTGAGAAACCCTTCGTGCAGCAAGTGTGTTACGCTTATAAAACCAAAAACAACAAAATTTTGAAAAAAATGTTTAAGGTTGATTTCAAGTTAAAATTAATTCATTTGCACCAACACTAATTATTGATTGA
>NC_071285.1:41612693-41645534 GCF_943735745.2 Anopheles bellator | reverse complement strand
GCAAATCAAAACAAAACATAAACTTAAACAAAATGTTTAAGGTAATTGTGAAAATTGTGTTTTGTGTAAAAAGTGAAGGTTCAGTCGTAACAATCTTTACTAATCTACCATTTTCTCATACAATAGATCCTCTGTTTGTTCGCCATCGTGGTCGTGGTTGCTGCAGGATATGCCGATCCGAAGACATCCTCCAACCCAGCGGTTCCTCGACCGATGGAACGGATTGTTAAACGCGAAGCATTAGAGCCCACCGAAGCCAAGGAGTCAGCTGTGGAGGAGAAGGATGATCTGGAAAGGGCAGAAACGTTTGGCCATGGCTATCACAAGGTGATCCATGTGTATCCTAGAATCTATCCAGGATATCATTATGGTCATGGTTATCCCTACGCATACGGCGGGTACGGATACGGAGGTTATGGCTATGGAGGTTATTACTAACGAACAAAAAAGTAATAATAATAAAGTCTACTGAACGTACCAAAAAAATATCATATCGTTATCATGGGAAGTAACGTAGGAATAGAACGGAAAGAAATTATGTTCAACCAATCCTTTGCTAACTTTGAGTAATTTGAGTTCCGCTTCAATTTCCGGAACAAATAAAAGTCACAGGGGGTCAAAGTTGGGAAATACAGTGGGATCTTTTGATCTTTTGATAATTTGATCTTTTGACCAAAAAATCGTGTTAAAAACAACGATGTGTGAGCAGGGACGCAAAAGCCAATTTTATCCCCACAAATCCGAGTGTTTGTGACGAATTGCTTCTAGCAAATTGCGCATAACTTGCAGGAAGCATTCTTTATTGATTGTTCTATCTTTTGGCAACAACTCATGATTCACCACGCCTCTGCAATCGAAGAAAACTGTAAGCAATACTGTTCACATTCGACCAAACTTGGTTTTTTGACATTCCTATCTTCTCGGACCTATGAAAAAATGTTGAACCACTGCAAAGCGCTATTACTATTAAAGAGAATAAAGATCAAACATAAAACCTAGCAAACATACTTTATAGCTTTATATTTTAATGACATGGAAAAAAAGTGTTATTGCCGCATTGTGTCAATAGAACAGACGTTTATGCCTTAAAATGTTAGTTTTTCTCTTAATGATCGGAGTGGGCTGGCGTTATGATCCAAAAATATTGTCTTGTATAAATACGGTTTGACCATTTTTTGTATTTGTTTTTAAATATTTAATAATAAGACAGAAAAGGTTTTATACAGTCAAAAGTTCCATTGAATTTTTCAGGTTTCATTGACGATAACAGAGCCGAACCTGATATGTGCAGATTTTATGCACGTCGTTAACCATAGAGTGCGCGTCTCTGTACTTCAACCTTGAAAATGCTCTTGCAGTGGGGCTCTAACCAAGGTGTGAATTGAAAACTCATGCGTGACAGTCAAATTCCAAAACGAATGAATAATCGGTCGGAAATTCTAGAGCTCCGATCTCGTATTTTCCAACAGTTTAAGTTGCTGATGTGTGCTACTTTTTGGGCCAAATGTATGTCACATAATAAACAACTCTAGTTTTTAATATTTTCAAATGTTCTTTGCTTCGCCCTTGTGACCGTAGTTGTCGCCGGGATTACCGATCCGAGGGTATTCTCTAACCGATATTTACTTTAAACGCACTAATTCTATTTTCAGATTTCATCAATGTGGCAAACGAATATGTCCTGTCCACTTCTTAAAGACAATTCGCATAACTGCTTAAAAAGACTTTAGTTTAGTTGCAGCCCCATACGGTTCTCTGACATGTCATTCTCACTACAAACTTACTACGTTATGCACACCGAACGAATGGCTATTGTTGAAAACATTATACACAAAAAAATTTATCGCTTTCAAATAATCTTTCTAATTGGACGAACATGTGACGTCAGCAGATTTCGGGAGTCCTACCTTTCATTTACTGTAGCAACGGTGGCCATTTTCGCATGTTCTATATAAGGAGGCAGTGCGACGTGCAACTGACGATCAGTCTGAATCTGAACTGTGCATTGGGAAGTCATCCCGTTTCTAAAGAGATTTATTGTGTTCCACGCTAAAAGTTTTCGTTTCAAGGAAAGTCTAACATGTTTAAGGTACAAGTTTAAAATGTTGTGTGACAATGAGAAAAGAACTAAAATTGTATGGTTCCGCAGTTACTGTGTCTACTTGCCGTTGTCGCATTCGTGGCTGGAATGCCCAACGGTAACCAGAGAGCTGCCTTCGGTACTTTGAAACCCCTGGGACCGAGCCACATGAAGCCGATCGCAAAGCGCGAAGCTCCTTCACCAATTGCAGGAAACACCAATGAGAACGAGGACATCAGTGCCGTGGAGGGTCAAGATGATATGGACAAGTCGGAAACATTCGGTTATGGATATCGTCGTTACTATTACGGTTACCCGAGATACCATTATGGATATTATTACCCTAGCTACCGTTATAGACATTATCCGTATTACAGCCGCTATTATTGGTAATGGGTTTCACCTTTTCCTGGGATGTGTTTCAACAACAAGACAAATGCGTTCAATTTTTAATTGCATTGAAAACAGCAGAGCGCAATGGAAATTACAGGAATTAACGATAAGGACATCAACAATTGAAGATAAGTATTTACTTGTTACCTATTTGGTAACTATTATTTTGTAAGCAATCAAAGTTCATCACTATCTTACCCAATTGTATTAATATAGACTGGTTGGCGGGTTCACTTCAATGAATAAAATCTATAATTGACAATCAAATATTCGAGCATGTGTTCTGTTGAATCCGAAATAGATCTCGATGTTTTTTATCAATCTATGATTTCTTGCCTTTGCTTGCCTTGCGTATGAACCTTGAAATTATGTGATACCGTAGCAGTAATAGAGTTTAGCTAAACTCTGACTAGAGGGACAGAAACACAATGTAACAACGTAATCGAAAGATAAATATACACGTATGCTCAATAACAATTACTCACATTCAAGAAAATTTCATCCATAAGCCATAATTTTGACTGATGATGGCATAATTCCCACACAATCAAACATGTATTTGATGAATACTTTTATTTGGCATGCTGACTGGAACTTAGTGACTGATTGCCCAATCACTGTTGGAATATGGTATGAGAAGCACGGGCAACATATCGCAGTCCGATTTGGTAGATGCTACCGATGGTCATGATCACTAAAAGATTTTAGGTACACAGAAACTGGCTGCCCGATTGAAACGATTACACTTTTATTCGAGTATTTTCAAACTACTTTTCCCAAATTTAGGTTTTCGGTTCTACTTATAAAATGTTACACACATTAGAGAAGTAGAATTTGGGAAAAAACATAAAAGCTGTACACAAAACGATTCAACCACCAATTTCAGAGATTGCCAGAAACCTTTATTAAACAAATTTGAACGCCACAATACCCCACATTGAAACCAAAATTGCACTGTTTTGAACTAATGTAAAATTCACAATCTTCATCTCACATTATCACACATTAAATGCTCCACCACAGAACGTAGGGCATATACGCCGCTTGACGCAATTCTTATCATTCGACTTCGGCGGAACACGAAAAGACAGGCAATTAATAACCGCGTCCCAAATCGCAATTAAGTTGAACTTTGATCTCGTAACTCGGGTTCCTTCGAAAGAAAAACGATGTAAAAGCTTCATTTTTGACATCGGGAAACAATTATCGCGGTGAAGGGGTCATCCTTGCCTAAGATGGAACGGTGCATACTTAGCTTTGGCCTATAAAAGCACGGCAAGTTAGATGAGCTCATCACTGAACTAAATTCCTTTGCGAGGTTAGCACATCACTACTGGACAGTCTCTTTTAAACGGTCTTGGTTTTGGTAGCCACAATGTTCAAGGTAAGTGGATATTGCAAGACATCGTTTTGTCCGTGAAGAATCACACGAATAAATCTATGCTCTGCTTAGATTCTCTGCTTGCTCGCAGTTATCGCTGCAGTTGCCGCCATGCCGCATGCGGCTGAACAAGTCTCGGACAGCGCTGAGGCTTCTCCGTCGTTGGTTGAAGCACGTGAATCAAAAGTGGCCGGACTTCTGGCAGGCGAGCAAAATTTGAACGCTGATGAGGATGCCGGTGACATGGCTCAAGACGACATGGATAGGGCAGAATCGTTCGGTTACGGTTATCGCAGAATAATTCACGTCTACCCTGGTTACTATTCACATTATCATCACTACCCTCGGTACTTCTACCACTACCCTCGGCACTACTACAGCCATTATGGACACTATTGGTAAATCACTGTGCAAATGTGTGTCGATGAGTTGTTGTATTCACGATAGTTTAACTGGAAACAGGCTTAATAGCCTTTGGTATTGAGTGGGTATTTAATTTTTCATCAAAACGTACTGAACGAATATTCTTTTTACACGATTTTCACAATAAAATGGATGCAAAACTATAATGCTGTGTGCTACTTGAACACTATATCAATGAGAGAAAACCAAATATTACGATTTGCATATGATATATTAATATAATATTAATATATTATTATTAAGTATATTACTAATTTCACTTTAACCATGTTAGAAACTTCACACCATACTGTGTTCGATGTTGCGTTTCAGACTTATTGTGACACTGCTGCACACTTACACTACTAAGTTTGACTTTGGTTCTATATACACCTTTACGCTTGTTGACTGTTCTTTTTCGTTATTGAAAGCATATATTAGATTATCCTCACATTATCCACTCGCTTTGAACTATGTGTTTATAATAGGTTGTTTTTTTTGCTTATCAATGCGCGAAGGAACTTTCCAATTCCAATTGCTATCTTCACAAAAGATGGCCTTTTGATGGGGAAAGATGTAACGTGTCTTGTCACATGGTCAAAGATGAACATGTAACATGAATTTTTATCGATTTGTGGAGCTAGCAAAGGTTGACGGAAAAGGGGTTTTGGACATTAATTGGGTGTTATATATTTGGTGAAAATACTGGGTGAGGTTTCTTCACATACGGGTCGGTTATCCCTACTATCCAGAACTGGCTAGTCGTCACACCACTACAACTACTGGCGCAAAATACTATAATACTTTATATACATACATACATACTTACTTTATATATAATACATCGACAAACACAAATACGAAAGAAATCCCTTAGTTGTGTGCTGCTGTTTTCAATACATACCAGAACAAATCATTTTGTGCTGCGGCACACATCTTCAATTTCGCTTCCCAGAAATTTGTCTATTTAAATACTCGAGTTGGGTATGAAAAATGCTTGCAACTTTTGGTTTTTAATCATTTCTGTTAATAGATCGCATCGCGCTTACGCAAATATCGGAGACCGGAAAAAGGTGAGCTGAGGTGAATTCCCATCGCCATCCCGTGCTAATTTAGGAGTTAGTATTTATTAGCAACATCGGACCTCTGCTTCGGATACGTCAACCGGCCCCGATTTCTTGGGTTTATTTTTCTGCGCACAAAGAAAACGATCTTCCCACACCGGCCTCGGACACCATCCGAGACTTTCTTCCCGACCGGATTCCAATCATTAACTGCACACACCCGCCGATTGACGTCAATGGGCCACAATTTCGAAAATCTGGCTCCTCGAAAACACCATCCAACTGGGCAGCAGGAACCGGCGAATCTGAATCGGAAAGCGGCATCTCAACGCCGTGCGCGCTGCATTCCCGAAAAAGAACGGAAAAGAGGATTGGAGAACTTGCGTGCCGGGCCGCGGTGGAAGATATATTTGGCAGGCCTTCGAGGCAGGATAAGTGAGCGCGATCGGTAATCATAAAGTTTTTGGGGTCTTTTCAGTCGCTATAACTAAAATACCAACGGTAGGGCCCACGATAAACAGGTTTAGTGACGCAAATCGCAAATACGATCGAATGAAGGCAATGGAAGTGGGACGAGCGCTTGATCAGTCCGTTGCAAATGGCGATTGAAGCACAGGAAATGGGAAACAAATTCTGCGCGCCAAATGCTGTCGTCAAACGAGAGGCCCGATGGCGCATTCGCATTCGAAGATTAGCTTAAAGTTTAAATGACGATAATGGGCACAGGTTGGCCACTTGGATAGTTAAACCGATCAGTTTGGCCCTGGTTTGCAGAGTTGGTCAAGGTGAGTTGTAAGCCCTTCTCCTATATTAGGACCATACCTGCAGGGCGTTCCAACACAAATTTAAATCACGATGGGCATTTCCTATCGCACAAAGTGAGACAGATGTTCCGTCGTAGGCGCGTGGATGAGAAAATTTATGCAAATGAATGCTGAATCTTGTAAGTGCGAACCGAATGCGAGACTGCCCCAGGAATCTGTGTTAAGCGTGCTGCATACTTGTAGGCGACATGACGGCGAAGCGATGGCGTGCTACAGGGTATACAGGGTGACACATAACGATGGAGGCGCTCCGTTTCAATCACGACGATAGTGCGCACTGGGGGAAAAACAATGGAAAGCTAACAATAGCTATTGTTGCTTGTTTTATTGCAAATGCAGTACGTAAAACGCCGATCGTTTGTGCTAGACGTGTTTTATGTTTGCACGCTTTCCGATCAGTCGCTAGTGGTCCACGGTCGATTGAAAGTCTTCGGCGACAGTAACGCTTTACGAGTGCGGCAAAGGATCGATGATTCCAACGATGGTGTGTAAAACTCGATTCATAACCGAATAACCTATGTTATTTGCTTTATTTTGCCTTCTTCCAGAGCCGTTTGTTTATTTTGGTGTACCTTCTTTGCGCGACGCTTCAGACGACGCTTCAACAACCGGTAGCGATGGCCGAAGCTGAGAAGGATCGTCCCATACCGGCGATTTACGGTACTCCACCGGAACCGGCAGTGAAGGTGCTACGCGAGGCACGTCCAATAACGGAACGGGAAAGTTTGCAAGCTTCCGACGATATGCAGCAGTCAGAATCGTACACGTACCGTTACTATCGTCCGTTGTACTATCCGGGGGTTTACTATTCGTACTATCCACGGTACCGTTGGTACAGACCGTACTACTACTACGACTGGTGGTACTACTGAGCCAGCTGTCGCAGGCACCGATCCGATTACTGAAACATGACCCGTACGAGCAGTGTCTTAGTTCGTTACTCTTCCTAGTAGACGGAAGATTCTTTCATTATTCGTCAAAGTGCCAATCACAAAAATGTTTTATTTGCTTTTTAGAATACGTTCTCCGTCACGCTAGAATGAATAAAATTGTCGTTCACCATTTCCAGGAAGCATAACTTCGACGTGTTTGTAACTTTCAAGAAACTAAGACCCTTTCCAAAAGTCACACTATTTTGATTCATGCTTAAAGAGCTAGACTAGCACGACCAATCTAGTTTTATATCGTTTGTGTCCACACCGGCAATCGTCCAAGGTTTCGTGTCAAAACGGCGGAAATAGTAGCAGCAACCGTAGCGTTATGGCTAACCTAACCCAATAAAACGATTATCTGTTGCCGCGATGTGATGCGTCCCCCTGTTCGGCGGTAGGAAATGGAGCTAGAAATCGAAGCGCGATCACTGCGACTACGGTTTTGGTGTTGCAATTAATGACGCGGTGGCACGTGTGGCTTTCCGGTGTTAATTTTTCGCGCAAACCCGCCGGAGCGACGTGCGAACTTAACCTTCACCTCAAAAGAGGGCCCACCAAGCGAGGCTCAAATGGTCAAATGGATTGCAACAATCGATCGGATATGCTCGGCGACTTTTCGTGTTTCGGACAGCCGGTTCGAAGGAATGCTTCTGCAAGCGCTGATGGCTGATGGGTTCATGGGCGTAACGCACGTGTATTTCGATGAGTGAGTATCACATTGGTGGTCGATGGGGTCTTATAAATAGGGTTGGCGCTCTTTTGGTAAGCAAAACAGTGTATGAAAAATTTAGACAATCGGCACTGCCACGCCACGCTGGGTCCCGGGCCGCCTCGCCAACCAGTCTCTTCGTCGCGACCAAAGGCTAACGGAAACACTAATGCACTCTTTACCCTAATGCAACGGTGCTGCTCCTGTGCCGGGTGCCGTTAATGATCCTGAAATTTTGAAACTCATTTTTCAGGCAGTGGATCATCGCCATCGTCGAGCGAGAGCCCCGTTTTGGCAGTGGTGGCCCCGGAAGTGCTGGCAGAGCTCTGTGATGGTGGTGATGAAGGTGCAGATGATAGCGAAAGGGAGGACGCGGATGACTGGGAGGTGGTTGGTGTGGAGGAGGTTGGGGAACTCACCGGCGCTAGCGATCCGGACACTTTCAGCGTGCCCGAGTACGACGCGGATTTCCCTTTGTCGGGCGACGAGTAGCTGCTCGGGTACGACTTGTACGCCGGGTACGACGGGTGCGAGGAGCTGTCCCACTCCTCGGAGCTGTGGGAGCCACCGGACGCGAAGCTTCCGCCGGCCTTGGCCAGCAGGAGCAGCTTCCCGATACCGACACCCTTCACCACCAGGGCACCGATACCGGCGAGACCAGCGACTCCGGCCAGCAGCACTACAAGAAGGAAAGGGTTCCGAAAACGGTTAAGGTGGCTCCAGGGCACCGGTGCTCAGCCGACGGGGGGCGTACCAGTTTTCGGGTCCAGGAACGCCGACTCGGCCGTTTCCAGATCATTCGTCTCATCGTCCTGTTCGAGCTGCTCGCTCCACACTAGGCCCACGATCAGAGCGAACAGCAAGGCACTGCTGCCGCTGCGGAACAGTTTCATCGTCGGTCGGATTCGGCTCACCCGAGGCACACTTGGAGCTGTCACAACCGCTGTCTACCACGACGACTCACGAAAACCCCACAAATCACCGTCACCGTGCAAAGCTGTGGCCGACTGATCCGTGCCAAACGCCCAATGCAGCTTTTTATACGGGCGCATCACGCCCGGTTATCTTCACATTCACAACAGCGAAACGCAAAAAAAAGAGAACCACATCAAACTCACCATCACGCCACGCCACTTCAGCACGCCGATGCATCCTTCACGGATGGGGCCACGGCTCTTCACGGATCGGGCCACTGAGGTGGGGATTTCGAATCCATTTCTTCGCTCGCCACCGGACGGCCGAGTGAGCTGTGTATTTCCCGATTAGATTAACGCCATTAGGGTGGAACAGAACGCGTTGGCCAAAAAAGCACCCAAGGACAATGCCGACCGGATAACTCGCCACACTCGTGGCCGTTCCGAAGGATCGGCCACAGTCTCGTGGAGCCTTTATTGGGGGGGCGAGAGGGGGTCGATCGCGAATTCGGTCCCTGCTATCAGCTATGCTAATCCGGGCCGGGCCGGCGGACGAACGGACTTGCTGTTAGTAATTCACGGCACGTTTGGCAACCACGGAGACGCCACGCCGCGGAGGTTGACCTATTAGCATTTGCGGTGGAGGGTGTGTAACCTTGGGGGCTCAGTGCCCTCGGAGCGCGGTCCGGAGCCCCCCAGGCACGCCGTTTGATCCCAGTTGACCCTGCGTGGTGCGCGAAAGCGGCTCTCGGTAAACAGCCTCACACCGAGCGTTCTCTGAAGTGGGGCGTTTGGTTTGGCAACCGATTTGTAGCAATAGCGTGCGCCCGAAAGGACACTTAACCTGAATCAACGGGCGGAGGCTCGATCCTCGACACGTGGCACCGAACCCGGGTATGACGCAACGTGCTGGGGTGGCTGGGCTGGGTGGTCAATTAGATACTATAATTGGTAGGCTGCGTGGTGGCCAGCCATTGCAGCGCGAAGAGCACTCACCCGAAGGAAGGGTGCTTGACGCGCATCACGCCTATGACTGCACCATAATGTGCTCAGCTGCGCGGCGCCCATCTCAGGCGCCGCCCAGGGTCGCCACGTTCGTTGGCCACATTCGATCGCACGATAAGGCACGTTTCGGTGGCTGTCAGTTTACTCTAATTATCAAATCCGTAGCCCATAATTTTCCACGAATCAGCCAGCCCGCAGCTCTGTGACGATGGGCTTGAGAGGTCAGCCGATTGGAAACTTTGGAAACCCACCATCTTCGTGCCGCGCATCTCTGCGGTGCTTAATGCGCGATCGACGACCGGTCAGATCCAAGCCCAGAGCCTAGATGACATCAAGGTCTGATGGGCATGGCAGATGGAAAAAAAGCCCCACTCCGAAGTGGCTTGAGCCGAAATATAAAACTCGTTTCGAGGCCATCCGAATATGCATGAGCTAGAAACTGCTGCCGATGGCCGACGTTCGCTTCTGGCCAGAAGTTGATTGAGAGAGTTTTCCTGCCCCCACATTTCGGGATCCGCGAGGTGTCGAATTGCCGTTAAACGGAGAAGTTGATCCTGTTTTTTTGGGATTTCGGGCCGCACCGTGTCCTTGGTGTTCTTGTTTGCCTTGGATCGTGATCGTCACCGTGATCGTTCCGAGCCCTTAACCTTCGACTATTCGTTAGTCAGAGGGAGCGGCCCGGAGCATGGAAATTGTCGCCGTTGACATGGCATTTGCCAACTCGCTGCGGACGCCGTTCCGCAACGTTCCGTGAGCTGTGGCCGTTGGTAGATGAGAGTAAAGATTAGGTTGGCGAAAAAGAATTCCGGTTTTTTTTTGTGTGCTCCGTAGATGGTGATTTGGCCGCCAGACCGTTGAAATTGTAATTGGTGTATACTATGTATACTCGATTTTCAATTTTTGTTTGTGACTTGTGGTAAAACGGCCATTTTGCCATTTTGAGTAATCAGTCCATTTTTGACAGCTATTTTGCTTAGACAAGATTTGGCTCATCGTCGATTTTTGTCTCTTACAAAAAGTTGGTAGCAAAGAATCTTTATCACAAACAGCCGGATTTGTGGAAAAAATTGGCTTTTGCGCCCCTGCTCATTGTTTTTTTTCTGCGTTTTTGGCCAAAACAATACACTATTCCCCTAGATCTGGTCCCCTGTGACTTTTTCAGAAACTCAAATCGCTGACCCAAAACACGTCCAAGCACAAAGCTTCACAGAGTTTATTTCGAGCAATTTTGGTTTCGTTGATCCCGTTCAGGCTATTTTTATGTTAAAGATGCACCTCGCACAGGCAGTCTCGTCTTCGAAAATGTTGATACAGTCGAGGTCCAAACCAGGACTACGAATGGGTACTGGGGATAACAAACGGGGGGGATACATACGATAATACAGTGTGAAAACGATCGTGGTGTAAGCGTGCTGAAGTAGCTCAACCGGTGGTCAAACTAGGACTCACGGCTACGAAGGTTCTACTCTGTATTTGGTGGGGCTTGAAAGGAATCTTTTATCATGAGCTGATTCCGTATGGCGAAACACTAAACTCCGGATCACTACTGTCACCAACTGGACGCCGAGAACAACGCAAGGTCATGTCTGAAGTGATTCACCGAAAACCCCGGCGGTTTGGTTGGGAGGTTTCAATACATCCGCCACATAGTCCGGACCGCGCTCCGAGCGATTGGAAAGTTTTTCTTGCATTGCAAAACTTCCTGAGAGATAAGAAACTGGGATCAAGAGAAGACTGTGATAATCGATTTCTAAAGTTTTTCACAAATTTCATGCAAAAACATTCGCATTCCTTTTTCGCCAACCTAATACTTTGGAAAGCTCGGCCCGTGCACCGGTAAATGTTTCCTTTGACCACAGCCTTTGACTAATTGCTGGGGACGAAAAATGTGAACCACAGTTGCAGCCACACATATGCAGCCGTTGTTGAATGCGTTACTCACCGAAAGGTTATCAAGCATAAAAGGGCCACGGCAGCCCGCACAATCGAAACCGGGGCGCCAATCATGTTCACCATCTCGGTAGCGCCGCTCCCGGGTGCGGTACATTATTGGCGCATTCAATTCACACCTAATTTGAGGGCCACGGTCCGGCTCGGATGGGTCCGGTTCGGATGGCGTTGCAAATCGTTCCGGTTGTGCAATCGGGTCGGTTTTGCTGGCGCACGACGCCACAGTAACAGATCGGTGTAACAGAAACACACGGTGACATAATAAGGCCATTTTTATTTTTGGGAGTGGTGAATAAATCTTTTGCCACGGCTCGACTAATTAATTAGCGGGGCCAGCTAAAAGGCGAGCATTTGGAAAATCACTCCACACGCAATCGATTGGGTCCTACAGCCTAACGAGCAATCAGTTAATCGTGAAAGACGGAGACAGCGTTGTTCAATTTATGTTAAACAACATTGTTAACCAACACGGGGCAAAAAACACATGCATAGCTGAAGAAGATCGACCCCAGGCGCATTGATATGGCCAACATATCGGCAGCCCAAACGTCGAAAACTCGATCCCGACCTGCAGCACCCACACACACCCGTGCGCGATCATAAAATCCCCGTCCAAATGGCAACACGTTCCAATTCGCGGCATTTTAACACCAACCGCGGTCCTCAGGGGTAGCAAAAAACCCTATCCTAAAGCCTCCGTCCCAAAACCTGAAATAGATACGATCGAGCGAGCAGCGCAGTTGGGCAGAATGTTGGAGCGACGACGACGGGCCGTCTTGGTGTTCTGTCGCAACGGTCACGTACCTTGGTATGTGCCATGCCCAAGCTCACTACTCGGCCCATTAGTAGATCGGGGTGCAGTTCGGCGTGAGATCAACGTATCGCGAAGGCGCGATCATCTCTCAGCGCTGGATCGTCATCTGCCCGCCGTCTGCCCGTTTGGTGGCGAATTTTCCAGCTTTTCATCCCCACCTCGCGCGCGCTGAAGAGAATGGACGGGTGGTCGGTGCCTTCGTCGAAGGTCGAATCGAACGTGAGAGAGAGAGAGAGAGCTCGGGCGAGGAGAGCGAACGTTGCCGCATGGCGGGTGTCGCGTATTTTTCGTGGCGCCATCCTCGGCAGTGTGCGTTGTTCGGTCGTTGAGCGCGTGTGTTCCGTGTGGTCGCGAGGATCGCTGTGTGTTCTGTTGCGTGCGTGCGTGCGTTGCTGGTGCATGCGTCGCCCACTTGCGATGATGATGTGCCCAACCCGCGCCCTGTGCTCAGTGAGTGTGAGGCCCCACGGTTTCGAGATCCGCATTCTAGCTCGTTTCTGTTTGCCCGTTTTCTTGCGCAGATCATGATCGCAGAGATCGTCAACGTTACGCTCGACGTTGGGTCCGACGGGCTGCCGAGTGGGTCGGCGCCAACCGGTGACCTTTCGGGTGGCGCGACCACGGATTCCGCCGTCGCATACGATCTGCTGGTGAAGAAGTTTTGTGAGTGTCACGAGTGCGGTGTGTGCGGGCCTCCGGATGACTGATGTGTCTGGGTGTGTTTTCCCTTTCACAGTTCGTGACGCTCGTGTTCTTCATCTATCTGGTGCAGATTGTTAGGTTCCTGACGCTGCCGCTACGCGATCGGCTCGAACAGCGGGACGAAGCGCAACGCCTGAAGCGCATCTGCATGATCATCGTCAAGGCCGCCCTCTCCGGGATGGCCAGCTGAGCGTTGGAATGCCGCTCCTCTGCTCTTCTCCTACACTTTCGAGAGCCACCGATTTCGTCAATCGTAGAAACCGCGGCCGCATAACGCGCCACGGTGAATAGTTTTATTTTGCCATTTTTTTTCCTTTCCTTCTTTAACCGACGCCGATGATGATGACGATGATGATCGATTGCGTCCCTTCCCAAATATCGCTCCACGGAGGGGGCGGCGTGTTTCGTGCGTGCAATGATGCAATTCGCGTTATAAAGCTCAGCTGGCCGCACTGTCCAATGCGGCACCGCCGGGCGCGTGACTTGCGCGACGGTGAACCGACGAGCGGGCGTATGATCGTGTAGCTTCGTTGTCGAATTTTTCGCCGATCCACCGCCGAGGTAGTGCGGACGAGGGGTGGGCACGTGGTCAGATTCGAAAGTGACACTTTTATGCGTTGCACCGCACCGCTGCCACCGTTTGCCGGCAGTTCCAATTTCTACTGTGATCACACTCAGCTCACGCTTCTTAGTATTGTTTTTTTTTTGGGGGGGCTTTATAGGCGATATATTATTTGATTGTTTTATTTCCGACCAGCTAGAGTGACGCAGAGAGAGAGAGAGAGAGAGAAAGGGAGGATTGTGAAGAGAAACTGTACCGAGAAATAGGTATCAAACTAAGTCAAACTGGTGACCCCAATGCATCTGAGCTGAGCCCACGGGCAAAAAATGTGGGTATAGCTAATAGGTTACAAGATGGATTGATTGGCCTTCGTTTTCCTCTCTTCCAAATGGTCAAACTGCTTTCAAACCACAACGGAGCGACCTCCGTCCGCACAAGCTGTCAATCGAATCCAAAAGCTTAAAACTGCGACACGATGAAACAATAAAAGAAGACTACTTGAAAGCAAACGACATGCAACATAAACATGGCCACTGTTACGAAATATGAATTCTTCGGCGCGCTTGGAGCGATCGCCAGTCGGCACGAAAAACTGGCAGTGAAGTACGCACTAACGCACGATCGGAGTGCGTGCCCGCTGGCCGTGATATCACGTTTCTCGTCAGACCAGGCGGTTTCGGATTAACCGGTTCTTGCGTCACCGAATGCGATCGCGCTGCAGGCAGCCTGCACCGAGAGCGCGGCTCAGGCCGCTGCCGTGGCCGTGAAAAGTAAACATCCTTGTCCGTGAGGACGGCGAGGAACCACTAAAGAAGAGAAGCGCCACAGAGTGGGAGCACCAGGGTTCTGTACGCCCTCGAGGCGGAAGCCTTGAAACGGGGGGTCATTACGAGCCGCGCAGTGTCGAAGCAGGAAGCGAACGTTGTAAGCAAAATAAAACACCGAAACTGTACATGGGTGCTCGCGTATGGTGAGCAATAGTGATAAACAGTAGCATAAGAGATCAGGTAAATAAAAATTATTATAAAACTGCCCGCTTTCATTTATTTCCACTGACGTTGTTCTGGAAAAGAAAATGTTAAAAGTTCGGGCTTGATCTTCAAAGCAGTCGATCGGACGCGGATGTGGTAGATGGTGTTAAAAAGATATAATAATGTTGAACATAGTAATGTGACGAATAAAATTGACTTCATAGGTAACCTGCCTCAAGCTTTCCCCCCACCGAAGCACCACCGAAGTTTGCCCAACCAACTACCAACATTATCACTCCGTTCGGCCATGACAATTGGAAAGCGACGAAGCGCGCGCCGCTAAATTCGATTCAACCGACCGCCAATCGGCCGACGACCATAAAGATAAATCACGGTGCAAATCGGCGGCAAACTTCTGGGTGCCTACCGTACCCCTGGGTGCCCAATAAATTGCCGTCAGATTGGGGCCCTTTTTTGTCAGTGGCGCGAAGATACCGGGCGACAATCGACAGGCGATAGCGCATCCTTCCACCCGGACGAATGCATCGAAGTGTCACCGATTGATCGACTGCCCGGGTCGCGAGATGCACGTCGAGCGACCGCGATTCGAAATCGCGGCTACTTCTGTCGCAATTACGGGGGTGACACCTTTATCAGGAACGGCCGGTTCCGATCGGCTCACTCGCTATCAGATAATGGAGTTCTCGGGCGCTGGCACGGACCACGTCCCGATAGTGATCGGCAGTGGCTGGCCAGCGGCTAGTCCGTACGGTTGCCGAGCGTCCGGAGCATACCGAATGGAAGGTTCTTGGCCGGAATCGGTTCGGTTCGTCGTGGCAGTGCTGCTGTTTCTTCTCGGAGTTCCGTCTGGCTGCACCGCCCGTGCCCAGGTCCTGCCCGACGCCAGCGAGTGTGATGTACTAGGCTGTGGTGGTCCTTACCAGTGCCAGGGTAATGGATGGCCCAACTTCCTCCCGCGACGGCCCGGTGGCCCATACAACATCCCGTCGGAGAGCACGTTCCACGTGGGAACGGCACCGAAGCGGCCGCCGGCCGAGTGTTTACTCGGCACCGCCAACAACTATCTACCCTGGCTGGCGGAGGATGGCCGGTTGACCGTGGGCCCCGGACAGCACGCCCTCGATCTGTCCCATCTGCACCTCACCGACGCCGGTCTGCACGTGTTGGTGCACGGTCTCGCCGAGTACATAGCGTTTGAAGTTAGTATCGTTCGTTGGGGCGATGGAACAAGTGCGCTCCGATTGGTTTGTGTTTTGATTCATGGCTCACTTCGCGGCTTTCGCTCTACGGCTGCGACCGCAGTTATCGTGAACGATAAGATTTTGAACGATGTGTTTTTTTTGGTTGGTTGTTCGCACTCGCGAAAAGTGTTGTTTCCTGTCTTCGATGGTTATCGCGACGATGGTAACCTTGGAAACGGGCATAGTGCGCGCTGGTATCGAATGTCGTCCCGTCGGGTGGAGAGAAAATTTAGAAGACGGTGGCCGAAAAATTGTGCCAAACAAGTGATGAAAAAGAAAAACAAACCAGTCCGAACGATTGCTCAGCGGCGGCGGCGGCGGAGCAGTTCCAGAAATCTCTCGGACAGCGAGTGAGTGGTGATTCAAATTCCAACGTTCTTCAACTCGAGCCACTCGAGCCTTATCAGTCGGGCAGGGCAAAGGAAGTGAATGGAAATAGATTGACCGAACAACCTAATTCGTGAAAAGCCGGGCCCACCAGCCGGAACGCTTCCGGGATGATTGTGGGATGATGTTTCCCCGTGCGCTCCGCTACCCTCAGAAGATTAGCGCCCCACCCCGGGTGTCCCGGGCCCGGTCACGATTAATGCGCGAAATGCCACGAATTTAAATTGAAATGCCGATAGCGATCCACGTAATCCTCTGCCTACGCAGACTGCAAATCTTGGCGACTTAGTGTTATCACCCGTGGGCTGAGCTTAAACAGATACCGTAGTCGTAGTCGGGCAACAGCTTGTCTGTGGTGCGCCTATTCGCAAGGGAGTTGAAGCCGTTTCGGTGTTGCTTATCGAGCAGCGGATCGTGTCACAACCGCTTAATATCCACGCGTAAGGCGAATGGTCTTCGAGCCTTAAAGTGCAATATCATACGCTGGTGGCGAAATTGAAGCCTGATCTGTTATCCACGTGATTAGCGGAAGTCGTTTCTTAACCCGGGCTCGAAGATGGACAATAAAACCGAAGTGAAGTGGCGATGAAGTGTGCTTAGTTGCAATGCAACTGTTTACGGCAGACATCGAAAAACGTTGGCGATTTCACGAAAAATCTGGTCTAGACAACACGGGTATCGAGAGGTAACACCGCTAACCTTGAGTTTCACTTTCACAGGTCGTTCAACACTTAACGTTAGCTAACAATGCACTGCAGCATATACCGACGCCATCGTTGGCTCGATTTCCCAACGCCCGGCTCTTGTCAATGCGTGGAAACTCTTTCACAGAACTGACCGCGGATTCGAGTAACTATCGAACTGTCCCCTGACTGTCGGACTTCTTCACTTACCATTTTCCGTTTGTTTCAGTTGTTTACTCCAAACTTGCATCCTTGCCGATGCTTAGGGTGCTCGATCTCCAGAACTGCAGTCTGCGAATACTTCCGCTGGATTTTTTTGAAGGCACCCCGAATCTACAGTTCCTGTTCCTGGCGCGCAATCGCATCACGACGCTGCCGGTCGAAGTGTTTCTTCCCCTCAGAAGCCTCACCCATTTGGACCTTTCGAACATGGACACGAAGCGTTACGGAGAGGAGCGCATAGAAAATCCGTTCATGAAGATGATTGCGGGGCTGGATTTGCACCACAGCGTGTTTTCGCCGCTCGCCAACCTAACGTTTCTTGATCTGTCCAACACACGGCTAGAGTTTCAGGCGTTCATTGCGCTCCGGTCCATCAAGAACAGTGTCCGGTACGTCAGCTACTGCAACATCGGTCTGCCGGCCATCGTGGACTATCTGTTTCTCTCGCGCTCGATCGAAATGCTCGACATTTCGTACAATGTCGGTGTGGCACAGACCCTTCATGCGCGTAGCTTCGGCCTTCTGCGGAACACGCTGGAGGTGCTGTACTTTAAGGACTCGATGGTGCAGCAGCTGAGCTGGCTGGCACCGCTGCAGAGGCTACGGGTGCTGAACCTGCGCGGCAACATTATCCGTTCGCTGCACCGTGAGGACTTCGTTGGTCTCACCCACCTGGAAGAGCTCGACCTGAGCTACAACTACATATCGGCGTGGAACCAGCAAATTCTCACGCACACCGGTGCCCTGCGGAGTGTGAATCTGCGTAACAACAGTATCGTGATCTTGACCACCGATATGCTGCACGACTTCTCGCTCCTCCAGGACATGGGCCTGGGCGGGAACACGATCCAGTGTTCTTGCAACTACCTCAAGTTTTTGCGCCACACCCTGCACAACAGCAGTGAAACGCCCGGCGTCTATGCGATCTCGGCTGAGCCGCTGTACGCGGACCAGCACGCCTCGGGGCCTCTGGCTTCGCTGCAGCACGTTAAACTGTTCGACTACGACGAGACGGAGTACTTTTGCATGAACTTCACCAGCAACCAGAAGCTGGACCCGTTGGAGCTGCCCGACTGTGTACTATCCGACGGTGACGGTGAGCTGAGCGAGACGGGCACGGAGCTGACGGCTGATGCAACCGAAAACGGTGCGCTAGTGTACGTCTTCATCGCCGTAGCGGTCAGTCTGGTCGTTGCACTGGCAGTTGCACTGTTCTACTACTGGTTTCACATCAAGTACTTTTTTACGATCCTCAAAAACTCCGCCATACTGAGCTTCTTCAACGATGAGCAACTGTACCTGGACAAAAAGGGACTGCTGAACGATGGCGAGTTTCATTACGACGTGTTCGTGAGCTACAGCAATGCGGATCGCAAGTGGGTGCTCGATTATCTTCTGCCCAACATGGAGGGCGTGAGCCAGATCAACCTGTGTCTGCACGAGCGGGACTTTGAGGTACGCAGATCGCACCTATTCCTGACCGCATAGGCCTGATTCCTGATTAAACTGCTGAGTGTGTTTGTAGGTGGGCTACGGAATTCTGGAGAACATAATATCATGCATGGATCGTTCACGCTGCCTGATGCTGATCGTGTCGGAAAGCTTTCTGCTAAGCCACTGGTGCCAGTTTGAGATGCACCTGGCACAGCATCGGTTAGTACGGGACCGAAAGTTGGTGGCTTGCTGGAGGGCTAATCGCATTTCCTTCGCCCGTTTGCTTGCAGTTTACTGGAAACGCGGCGTGACGAGCTAATACTGGTGTTGCTGCAGGATATTCCGCGGCGCAAGTGTCCGAAAACGCTCAGCTATCTGCTGAAAACGAAGACCTACATCAAATGGCCAACGGGTTCGGCCACCGAGCAGGCCTTGTTTTGGAAGCGGCTCCACAAATCGTTGATGGTTTCAAAGTGCTAGGCTGCGTTCGCTACGCTCGACGGGTGTACGAACGCAGCCAACCGTTAGTGTTTTATATTGCATACACGCAGGGGTATTATGTGCGTACACGATACATTTAGCACAATGTGTTTTACCTCACATGTTTTTGAATTACTTAACGGAAACGGAGTTGGATGGTGGAAAACAATGAATAGACTGGCTTAGCACGTTCCAGCGATTAATCGAATCAATTTTTAACTGACTGTCAGTATAGAAATAAATGTTAGTCATTTACTTTCCCAAACACACACGAATTATCTGTGCTCCGTCCGGAACTCGGAAAAAACTCTCGGAAGAATAGCAAGGAGTATGCGAAGTCATGGCTGGGGAACGTCGAAAGCTGATAAGTCATGGCTGGGGAACGTCATCACGTCGCTGGATGCTAACAAACCCATTTGACATTAGTGTGTTAAACAAAATGCCTGCTACGATTTTAATTAAATGTTTTACCATGGCCTTACTAATACCATTGACGAACGCTGGTTGACGTCTTTCACACAGGAACCGATTAACCGATGCAGCGCAGACAGATGATCTACTGGCGAGCTTCAAACATCAGGTTCTTTCATCAGGTTTTTTATTTCAAAAATAATATTACATTCAGCGAATAAATAGCGCTTCTCCGTAAGTTGATTGCGAGGTAGAAAAGGTGAAAGAGTTGAGCATTGGTAGAATGTGTTTTCGTCTTCGATGGGTACTAAAGCGGATTCCGCCAAAACTGCCGATCGCAATACGGACCGGGGCCAGAAATGATTTGCTTAACTATGCTGCACCCGCACAATTTTCATCATCACCAACGGGGGTGGTGATGATGGTGGCGATGACCATATCCACCATATCCACCACCACCATAACCGTCGTATCCCCCATAACCTCCATAATCACCGTATCCACCGTATCCTCCGCCGAAATCTCCGCCAAATCCTCCACTGATGCTTACATCGATGCCTCCACCAAAATCACCGTAATCGTAGCCTCCGAATTGAGCCGTTTCGGCGACAACCAAATCGTTGGCACCGTCATCTTCAGTCTGCACCAGGAGCACCGCAGGATTTTTTGGCGATAGCTCTGCGGCAGGCATGGCCCAGGTGACAGCCATCAGGCAAGACAACACGACACCAAACTGAAAGGAACAAGTAAAAGAAGCATTAGAATGCTTCTAATGACACTCCGAGGAAACAACCTTCTACACACCTTGAACATGATTGAACTCTTTTCCGTATTCTGTGCTGCACGGCACACCACACGACAACGTTTCTCCGATAGAACTGGCGAATATTTGACGAACGTCGAACTGAAACTGTTGCCAAATCGGCCGATCGGTCGTAGTATTTATACCGCAGGCGATCCAAAACAAATCGAAAAATCCACAAAGTTGTTCGGATGGCGAGCGGGATGGGACGAAGAATTACGCAGTGTGGGGCCAGGCCGTTCCAACTCTTTGTCCCTTCCTGGCTTGATTACGGCTATGCGCGGGTCGCGGGATCACAGTCTGACTGGAGATACTGGAGGACTCCGTCGGGGTTGTTCGCGTGTGTGTTATGTCTGGGCGAGGTCGTCAACGAAGATCAAGACACCGAGACCAACACACCGGTTTTGGGTGGGTCGAAGATAGATGAGCCACACTGGCTTGGGACTAATTTAGATACGGTTCCGAGGCGGACGGTGGAGGAAAGTGTCCGGGGACGATTGTCGAATGTGGATGTAAACAAAAAATGGAGCTCGCAAATACGGCTGTACGATTCATTCTTATTTTTATTAGAAGCTGTTCTGCTTCACCTAGACATGTAAACAATAAATCATATTCAAAAAACGTGTGGTTATAACTGAATTAATGTCAAAAAATAATCAAAACAAACAACAATGCTTTGGTCCACTCGTAACCAGTTCCCATTTGCCTATCGTTTCGATCCGCGTGCATGTCATTCACAATGCGGTGCGGGTTCGTCGCTTCAACGTCTGCCGCAGTTCTTTGATTCCGTCGAAGCCCAGGGAGTGGATCTTTTTTCTTTGGGTTTTTCCAACGACTTATCAGAGAACTCGTTTGCGAGGTTTGGTTCGTGAACCGGTAAGAATACAATCGCAAGATGTATTGGAAGCGTAATTCTAGGTTTTTATGTATTTCGAATCAAAATAACTCAGTCTGTTGTAACCGATTCACCTTCAACCAACATTGGCCAACGCCGATCTCCACCCGGAATTGAAAAGAGTTTCCAAAGTGGCTTCGCGATAATGATCTTCGCGCTTGGACGACCGGCGTGAAGAATCAGCACTCGGCAGAAAACGACGTGGAAGGTAAGCTTAGTAGCACTGGTGTCATGCTGCGAAGATCGAACGAGCGGGCTATTCAATGGGAAAGTCTCGGTAGCATCTTCCAAGACACTTAATCCACTCTGAGATGGAGTGTGTCCAGCGTACGTGGCGTTGTGATGGACCGGAACGAATCCACCAGGGAGTGGAAGTTGGCTGATGTTTCTAGGCGAAATTGTTTACCATAAGTACGGAGGATTCATTCTAATCTGTGTTTCGCTCTGCCTTCGACATCCGATGGCTTTGAAAGGATTTTCGGAGAGCCAAAGTTAAAACCGACGAATGATGATTCTTGATTCGATATTGATTACAAACAAATTATGATCCGATATGGTATCGCGCAGAGAATTAAGGCCATCTGTCTGCCATTAAGTAGGTTTGTCGTGATGTTTTCTTCCGACGAGGTGTTGAGTAGTAATTGATCGTTGGAAAAAAGAGTTGGTTGAAAAACGATCTTGCCTTAAAATCTGCTTGTGTGTATCTGATCGCCATAACGACGATGATCGTCCAATTCTGGGCACGCAGCCAGCCGCCTCGGTGATTGTTCGGTTCATTTGTTGCAAGCAACCAATTTTTACTTAAATGAACGTATAAACCCACCAATCACCGGAAAGAGTAATGACCCGTTGGTGACGTAAGTCGGAAGAGTTTGACTACAGAATGATCAAAGAACGTGCAAATCTAGGAACCATCCTCCAAAAACTCGATCACTTCCTACTGGAACTCCGTTGATCACCGCAGATCCTTTTGCTCGACGCAGCTTGCCTGACCCAAGCAGTTTCTGCGGAAGCTGTTGCCAGTTTCCAGTAGCAGTTACTTCCGGTAGTGCGGTTATCTGCGATCAGTTAATTTCTTATTTTTATTTTCGTTTTACATGGTGAGCTATCTACTGAAAACGAACACTTCAAATGGTAAACGGGATCGGACGGGTCCGATATTGGTGTGTTCAACAGAATGCCTGCTGTGCTTAGAATAAGGATTAAATCTTTCACCATTCCCTGCTAACGAACGCTACACTTCAACAAAAGATGTTCTCATATCACACTGTTTATTTTCAAAATAGTGTTACAGCGAATAAATAGCGCTCCGCTGGTGGCGAGGTAGAAATGCTGGGATGGGTTTTCATCTTCGATGAGTGGCAAAGCGGATTCCGCAAAATGTCTCGAATAAAATGTGGACGGGGTCCAAAAAATATCTGCTCAACTATACTGCACTAGCACAGCCATCATCATCATCGCCATCCTTGGCCTTGGCCGTATCCATCGTATCCACCATAACCTCCGTTTCCACCATAACCTCCATTGCCACCATAATCTCCGTATCCACCGTATCCTCCGCCGAAATCTCCGCCGTATCCTCCGCCAAATCCTCCACCATAGCCGCCACCGTATTCACCGCCGTAATCTCCGAAGCCTCCACCGCGTTGAGGCATGGCCCAGGTGACGGCCATCAGGCAACATAACACGATAACAAACTGAAAGAAACAGGTAAAGGAAGCATTAGAATGCTTCAACAACACTCCGAGGGAACAAGAAATGCCAAAGTCCTCGTCTCAGATATCACTTTAAAGGTTTATTTTGTGGCACACTTCTACACACCTTGAACATGATTGAACTCTTTTCCGTATTCGGTTCTGCACGGTACACCATACGACAACGTATCTCTGATAGAACTGGCGGATCTTTGACGAACGTCGAACTGAAACTGTTGCCAAATCGGCCGATCGGTCGTAGTATTTATACCACCGGTGGTCCAAAACAAATTGAAAAATCCCCCAAGTTGTCCGGATGCCGAGTGGCATGCGATGAAGAATTACGTAGTTTGGGGTCAGGCCGTTCCGTTGTCCCTTCCTGGGTTAATTACGGCTACGCTCTTTTCTTCTTCGCTGGACCCCAGCCTGCCTGGAGATACCGGAGGACTCCGCTCCGGTTACTTGCGTGCGTGTCGTGTCTGGGCGAGGTCGTCAACGAAACTTAGACAATGGGACAATGTGGATGTAAACAAAAAAATGGGTTCGCAACTGGCTATACGAGTCATCCGCTTTCGTTAGAAGCTGTTCTGCATCAACGAGACATGTAAACAATAAATTATACGCACACGTAAAAAATAATCAAAACAAACAATAATTTTCGCGTCCAGTCGTAACCGGTTCTCATTTGCCGGCATTTGTATCAAGACGATATCCGCGTGCGTGTCATTCACAATCGCGCTCGTCCTCTGGTGCGGGTTCGTCGCTTTTGCTTCTGTCACAGTTCTTTGATTCCGTTAAAGTCCAGAGAGTGGATGTATTTTTGGGATTTTCCATCGAGCTGTCCGGTTACTCGTTTGTGAGATTTTGCTTGTGAACCGGACAGAATACAATCACGAGATGTATAGGAAGCGTAATTGTAGTGATCAGGTGTAATCCACTCACCTGCAGCCCACATTGGCTAACGACGATTTTCGCTGGCTAATTCCGGTTCACTGGGGAACATTCACTCCATATTCTAACATACTCCCTTTGATCTGAGATGATGTGTGTTTGCCGTTGTGATGAACCGGAATGAATCCGGAATGTGACGAATGGTGCTTCTTGATTCAATGTTGATTACAAACTAATTATGATCCGATGTGTTATCGTACGGAGAATTAGTGCCATCTGTCTGCCATTAGGTAGGGTTGTATGGATGTTGTCTTCCGATGCGGCCTTGAGAAGCAATGGATCGTTTCGAAACAGTCGTGGATCGTTAAAATCCACTTGCGTGTATTTCATCGCTATTAAAATTGACCAATCCTGGACCCGTAGCAGCTTCGGTGGTTCTTCCGTTCATTTGTTGCAAGCACCCATTTTTACTTAATTTGACGTATAAATCCAGCAACCAACTTTAACAGTACCGACCCGTTGGTGGCGTGACTTGGAAGAGTAAGGATACAGAATGATCAAGGTATGGGCAACTCTAGGAGCCATTGTCCCAAAAATCATGACCTATTGGAACTCCGTTCATCACCGCAAATCTGTGGTCAGTGGCCAGTAGCAGTTACTTTCAATGAGAGGTAGTGCGGTTATCTGCGGTCAGTAAATTCCTTTTTTTTAATTTTTGTTTTATAGGGTTATAGGGTTCCATGGTTAACGGGTTCGCCTTGTTTTGGAAACGGCTCCACAAATCGTTGATGGTTTCAAAGCCTTAGGCTGCGTACACTAGGCCCGACAAGGGTACGCAGCCAACCGTTAGTGTTTCATATTGCATACACGCAGGGCTATAATGTGTTCACTATAAATTTAGTATAAAATAGTGTTAAATTGTGTTTATACAATTGTGTTCTAATCAGCATTGTGTTGAACCATTCAGCAAATGATGTTTTGATGGTGAAAAACAATGCACCACGGATGACTCCAATGGCTAATCGAATTAACTTCAATTGACAACTTGTACAACACGTTCTTGCAAATCATGAGACCGAAAATCGATGCGTCTTTGCTGACGAACCACTTCACGTCGTTGAATGCTAACGAACCAATTTGACATTGGCGTGTTAAACAGAATGTCTGCTGCGATTTGAAAAACATTTAAATCTTTCACCGTGATCCTTCGATACTGTGGACGAATGCTACACTTGAACAAGTTCATCAACAACAGCAAATGTTCTCTTATCAGACATTTTTTATTTTAAAAATAATGTTACATCCAGCGAATAAATAGCGGTCCTCTGTAAGGTGATGGCGAGGTAGAAATGGTGAAAGAGTTGAGCATTGGTGGAATAGGTTTTCGTCTTCGATGGGTGCTCAAACAGATTCCGCCAAAGAAGGCGATTACAGTGCCGGGGGCCGAAAGGATATGCTCATTTGTATTGAACTCCGCTTTGTGGTGATGATATTGATGATGCGGCCAGCTTATCCGTGGTGATGATGGTGGTGATGTCCATGTCCACCGTATCCACCAAAGCCACCCCCGTATCCACCATAGCCACCGTATCCTCCAAAGCCACCACCATAGCCGCCGAATCCACCACCATATCCTCCAAATCCTCCACCGTAGCCACCGCCGAAACCACCGCCGTAACCTCCGAAACCACCGCCATGGTGAGCCGTTTCAGCGCCAACCAAATCGTTTACACCGTCATCTTCAGTCTGCACCAGGAGCACCGCAGGATTATTCGGTGTTTCAATCGCTTGCGATAGCTCTGCGGCAGGCATGGCCCAGCTGACAGCCATCAGGCAACACAACACGACACCAAACTGAAAGAAACAGGTAAAGGAAGCATTAGAATGCTTCTAACAACACTCCGAGGGACCAAGAAATGCCAAAGTCCTCGTCTCAGATATCACTTTGAAAGTTTATTTTGTGGCACACTTCTACACACCTTGAACATGATTGAACTCTTTTCCGTATTCTATTCTGCACGGCACACCACACGACAACGTTTCTCCGATAGAACTGGCAGATCTTTGATGAACGACGAACCGAAACTGTTGCCAAATCGTCCGTCCGGTCGTAGTATTTATACCACCGGCGGTCCAAAACGAATCGAAAAATCCCCCAAGTTGTCCGGATGGCGAGCGGCATGGGACGAAGAATTACGCAGTGTGGGGCCGGGCCGTTCCAACTCTTAGTCCCTTCCTGGCTTGATTACGGCTACGCTCTCTTCTGCTTCGCCGGACCCCAGCCTGGTTCGAGATACGGAGCGGAGGACTCCGCTCCGGTTACTCGCGTGTGTGTCGTGTGAGGGCGAGGTCGTCAACGAAGATCAAGACACGGAGACCACCCCATCAGGTTTGGGTGGGACAGGGTGACACGAGGCAGGGCAGCACAAATGCGTCAAAGATAAATGAGCTCCCCGACCGACTTGGGAGCCAATTTAGATGCGGACGGTGACGGAGGAACGATGGGCAAAGGCGGATGTAAATAAGAAAGGAGCTCACACTTTGCTGTAAGATTGATTCTTTTTTTTGCTAAATAGCTGTTCTGCCCCAGCGAAACATGTAAACAATAAATCGTAAGCAAAAATCGCACCACAGAAATTGATTAAATGCGCATACAAAATTGGTGTTGATGTTTCGTCAAATGTTCAATAATTGGACGGAAGCAAAAAGCGATGCCATATCAGAAAAAGGACAAAGAACGGCGGATGTAAAATGGACAGCGAAATAGACTTCTAGTCCAAGTTCTTGAGTCACGTGACCGCAGCGCACTTGCGCGGTCTGCCATGAGTGCGCAAAATAGAGTTCAATGACTCGGGGGCTACGCTATGCTATCGGAAATAATGCTTCTGCGATCGATCGATCGATCGATCAAGTATGAGTCATTCTAATCTGTGCGTAAAAATGTATCACTACCTGTAAACGGCTCACCAGTGTGTTATATAAAAATAATCCGGGTTTTTGTGTCAATTTGACCTCATCGTTAGTGCGTAGGATGTGGTCGGGTGGACTTTTGGACTTTTTGGTTTATTCAAATTTGTGCCAATCGCTAGTGAGGCGCATTGCACAACACCAATCGAGACACCGAACCATATGTTTCGCATCAAAACAATTGTGGGATGATGTTTCATCGGCTACGTTTGCGGGCGTTGTCGTAGGCTTCACGCAAAAAATAATCAAAACAAACTATAAATTCTCGTAACCGGTTCTCAACTCGGTTCGTCTCGATCCGCGTGCGTGTCATTCACAATCGTTGCTCGTTGCCTGGTGCGGGTTCATCGCTTTTGCGTCTGCCGCAGTTCTTTGATTGTGTCTGCGTCCACTGCGTCATGAATTTATCCGTTACCGGAAGAGGTTGGTGGCTTCGTTACCTTTGTTGAGTTTATTACTCCTCAAGCACACCAGAGCGTCCGTCGGCATCATTTGTTAAGACGAAGGGCCCAGCCCAGAGAGGGGATGTTTTGTTTTGGGTTTTTCCATCCCGCTGCCCGGGGAACAAGTTTGCGACGTTCGATTCGTGAGCCGGACAGTGAACCAACCACAGAATGCAGTCGCGGGAAGTATTAGAACCGGAATTCTTGGTTTATGTTGTAATTTGAATCAAAATAACTCAGCCATGTGTAATCGACTCACCTTCAACCCACATCGAGCTAATGGCGATCTTCACCCGCAGTTCCAGAATGTTCCCAAAGTGGCTTCGCGATAATGATCTTCGCGCTTGGACGACCGGCGTGGAGAATCGGTACTCGGCAGAAAACGACGTGGAAGGTATGCTTAGTACCACCGGTGTCATGCTGCGAAGATCTACCGAGCGGGCTATTGAATGGGAATGTCTCGGTAGCATCTTCCAAGACACTTCATCCACTCTGAGACGCTTCATCCTACGCTGTGTCCAGCGTACGTGGCGTCGTGATGGACCGGAACGAATCCACGAGGGAGTTGAAGTTGGCCGATGTTTTCGTTCGAAATTGTTTACCATTTCGAAGTACGGAGGGTTCATTCTAATCTGTGTTTCGCTGTGCCTTCGACATCCGATGGCTTTGAAAGAATTATTCTTGGACGCTTCTTATGGAGAGCCAAAGTTAAAACCGACGAATGGTGATTCTTGATTCGATATTGATTACAAACAAATTAAGATCCGATATGATATCGCGCCGAGAATTAGGACCATCTGCCTACCGTTAAGTAGGGTTGTCTCGATGTTGTCTTCCGACAAGGTGTTGAGAAATGATAGTTCATTAGGAGACAGAATTGGAGGGCAGCAACTTCGCTCGCGGTTAAAGGTGGATACGATCTTTGGCTTAAAATCCGTTTGCACGAATCCTATCACATTGAAGACGATGATTTTCGAATCCCGGACCCATAACCGTCTCGGTGTTTGTTTCGTTCATCGGTTGCTAGCTACGATGTTTTTACTACGTCGTGTCCCGCCTTGAAAGTGTTGGTCGCTCTTCAGGCGTCCACCAGCGGGCAACGTTCTGGACGGGAATTTTCGTGGAGTGTTTGTTTGGGAACACATCTAAAAAAACGAATGTATAAAATCGCCGCAGGGTGAAACAGTAACGGCCAGTTGGTGGCGTGAATCGGAAGAGTTGGGACACAGCATGATCAAGGTATGGGCCACTCTGGGAACCATCGTCCAAAAAACCCAATCTTTTGCTAATGGCACTTTGTCGATCACCGTAGATCCTTTTTCTTTTGCTCGGCGCAGTTTACCTGATGGAGGCAGTTCCTTTGGATGGTGTCGCCGGTGGCCAGAAACGGTTGCTTTCGGTGACAGATAGTGCGGTGATCGATCAACAACCGGCAGCTGAGCTCGAAACCGATCTCGAGGTTGCCGAAAGTGCTCATCATCACAAGTTCCGTGGTGGCTACAGGCACCACGGCCGAGGATACGGTGGTTATGGCGGTGGCTATGGTTTCCACAAGTTCGGTGGCGGTGGTTTCGGTTACCCCGGTGGAGGATTCGGCGGTGGACATGGATTCGGCGGTGGTGGTTTCGGTGTTGGTGGTGGCTTCGTCATCGCCGGAGGATTTGTGGCCGGTGGCGGTGGATTCATCGGCAAGAAGAGATGATGGATGGCGTGCGAAATAAATTCTAATCGGAACCGTAAACGATAATGGAGCGGGTCTAGCGGGGTTTTATGGTGCCCAGTAACCGGTCGAACGTGGACCGTTCACCGTGGGGTCTGCTCAGCATGAATTGAGAACACGCCACGCCGTTTGCCGTGACCTCTCTGAGTGTCTTCTGCCTCGAGGCGGCAGAAGCAGCGGCCCTTCGGTAGACGGTGGTGACCGCACGGGTAAGATCATTGCAACCACTACCGAGTGTTTCCTTTCCACCTAGCAGCGGCAAGGCAGGGTTCATTATTTTGCCTTTCCATTTATCATCCCCGGGCCAGGTGGGGTGAAAAATTGACAATTATAGCAGTACAAGGAGCAAATTAGGGGCGCACAGTTCCAGTCCAGGACCTGACGGTGAGGCGAGCGGGAATATAATCTTATGTAAATTACAGACCCCCAACGGGGTGTCTCACTGACGCACTCAGTGAGCTATGATAAGAAAGAGGATACAGATTGGGCTCTACATCGGGATTGTGCCGGTCGCTTGTGGGTGTATCCTTTGAGTTAAGCCTAGTTTCTAATTGTACGATAACTTCGTCGGTGTGCAAAACATTCAAACAATCAGATGGAATGGGCTCGAAGGAATTGCATGAAACGTTGCGTGCAACATAAGCAACGAACAGTGGGCAAACGAGCAGCGACCGCACTGTGGGACTTTTTTATAGGATAGGAGGACATATAATATTTTGGTCCACTTTACTACCAACCAGTCCCTCCTATTCGTGACTAGCGTTTTCCCAAATGTTTTCCAAGAAAAACTTCCGACGAAAACTGTTTTTTTTCGTGCATTTTTACGAGTTTTACCTTACTTTCTTCCCTCATTTCTTTCGGCGGCCAATTTATTTCCAATTCAGTGGAAATAAAGAAAATTTAAATGACTAATTCTCACGGAAATAAAGAAAGATCTACCCAGCAGGGCGGTAGAGTACCGGTTGGCGGGGAATAAGCGTCCCGGTACGAGTACACCGCAACCGGCTCCTCGAGTTTGGCATTAAGGAATCCCGTGTGTGCAATCCTAGTTTCCTTAAATAATAGAAAAGGCATAAATTTCACAAAGGCAATATGTTTGGCCGTTTTACAGATTTTATAGCGACTAGGCGCCTCCTTATGCATAAGGAATTGTTTCTTTAAATAAGCCTGGCGGGCATGGACGGATCGAGACGGATGCTAAACTTACTCAAAATAGTTTCAAATTACCCAAATTTTAACTGTAATGCCTAGTTTAGTTGCGACAAGTAACGCAAAACTTTTGCTGCATTACCAAAGAAGGATTCATTACCTTTCGAATGACGTATAATATAGGTACATTACCGTTGCAGAAAGGTGTTAAAGTAGCTGATAGAAGTTGGTTTTTAAGAGCCACTTTTTCACTATTTCGACTTTGACAGATGAATTCTCGGAATCTATGCTAACTATCTACGTAATAGCTGACTTATCTATTTTAGGGAAATATAGCTGAAATCTTCACTTTTCTTACCCACACGATTTCATTCGTGAAGAGAATTCGTTGCGAATATATTCTGGTTGCTTCCAAGTTGCTTGAAGATTCGCGATCGTAGTTTTACATTTTGCACCAGCAAGTCCTTCACCGCCATAGTTAATTTGATTGAAGTGTTGCAATGTGCTGAGATTAAAAGGCACAGTCTACTGAGGTTCAAAGGCAGTTTGTGTCCGAAGCTGTCAAAGGGGGCCTTTCATTGCACGTCAGAACCAAATATTTGACAAAAATCGTCGGCAACCACACTGTGGGCGAAAACTAACCCGAATTTGTCTTATAAACTACAAAATCTGTATTAATTCTTTTTATCAATTTACTAGCAGACCCGGCGAACTTTATTCCGCCCCAAAGGCAATGGTAGCGCTCGTCACTGTCACGCAGCTGGCCATGAGTTCGAATCCCGGGACCGGGATTCGAATCCCGCGACCGGAATTATTTACTTGTTGATTTCTATTTTTCGCTATTTTTGCTTGGGAGGAGGAGACGCTGCATTAGCGAGAAAGAGAAGCCAACAGTCTTCAACAACAGCCAACATAAAGTATCCGGAAATTTGTGATTTAAAAAAAATGCTTTATTCGATTTTCAATTATTTTGTGGCGTTAGATTGCTACACATGTCAGTGACTTATGGTGAAAAGTTCGGCCATTTTAAATTATCACTTAATCTTTTACACCTTTTTTACTGTGCTCGTGCTTGGCCCATCGGCGATTTTTTTCTCTTCCAAAAAATGGATGGCAAGGAATCTATATCAAATTTTGTGTAGAAAACGAAATAAGGAGCGCGGACGTGTTCAAAATGTTGACTGTGGCTAATGGTGAAGCCATTAAGACCAAAAACAGTGCTTATCGGTGGTTCAAAAATTTCTCGGAGGGCCGAGAAGATGTAAACGTCGAAAAGCAAAGTTTAGTCGAATGTGAACAGTTTCGTTTACAGTTTTCTTCAATTACAGGGTCGTGGTGCCACATGAGTTGTTGCCGGCCAATAACGAATATTACGTGCAAGTTATCCGCAATTTGCGCGAACCAATCCGCCACAAATACACAATCCAAAAACCAAACCCAAAAGTCGTGAAATTTTTTGAACAGACCACATGCCCAAATCTGGCCCCCTGTGGCCTTTCCTTGTTTCCAAAACTCAAATTACCGCTTTGTGGTCAATTAATTTAGGAGAAGACAGAAGTCGCCGATAAGACAAAACACGTTCAAGCAAAACAGCTGTAAAAAATTAACTGAGCTTTAAAAATAGCCGAAATTGTCAACATAAGTGAGTGACATATGTAGCAACATTACGCAACAAAAAAACTGGAAAATCTAATCACAAATTCCCGGTACTTATTTGACAGAATGTATGTATATAGATGTCATCTACCTGGGTCCGACAAATTTTTTTATAGCCACCGATAACCCCAGACAAGTGTTTCTCGTTTGTTTTTTTTTCACAATAATATTTCGAACAATGGTGAAATTCGTTTAAATTGGGCAAACAAAACGAGATAAACACAAGCATGCATTACCGATTCTGCTCGGTCGGGGACCCTGACCCCGAGACCAACCCTGGGGGTGGTTGGTGCAACATCAACCATCGAGTAGCAACCGGTGAAGGTGATCGGCGGGCGAAGTGCAGTGTTTGTGCGAAAAGGGCGTAAACAACACGCGACAGCATCAACCCTCCAGGAGTCTTGTTTGGAGCGGGTTGAATTAATGTTGCGATCGATCGATTGGCCGCCCTTTTCGCAAACGAGCAGTAATTGTTTTATCCTTTGCTGGACTTGGAACTTGGGAAATGAAGGCAAACGCTGGGTTTTGGGAGGTTATTTACAAAAAAGAGCTTTGCTTCGTTCTATTTGCATCAATCAACAATCATCAACCATAGGGCAGTGAGGGGTTTGCTCCCGTGTGCCTCTCCGGGATGCGTTGCGGGTTCCGGTTACCACCCACTGGAGGACCAGCCACCACCATAGCCTCCGCTGCTGCCTCCCGACGACCATCCTCCATGGCTGCCACCGCCCGATGACCAGCCCTTGCTTCCGCCACCTCCCGAAGACCAACCCTTGCTGAGGCCTCCTCCGGACGACCAGCCTCCACCGCCGTATCCGCCGCCGAGGCCACCACCGGACGACCAACCCTTGCTTCCGCCACCTCCCGAGGACCAACCACCGCCGCCGAGGCTACGTCCGCTGCTCCATCCCGAGCTCAGCCCTCCGCCGCCGTAGCCACCGCCTCCCTGCGACCATCCGCTGCCGGCACCGCTCGACCATCCCTTGCTCGAGCCACCGTAGCTGCTTGGCCACCCGCCACCACCACCGCCGCCAGACGACCA
>NC_071285.1:41382669-41612593 GCF_943735745.2 Anopheles bellator | reverse complement strand
CCACCCGACGTCCAGCCACCACCGTGACCGCCGCCACCGCCGCCAACCGTTTTGATAATGATCACTTTGCCACCGCCACCGTAGCCGCCGCCACCACCAGCGCCGCTACTCCAGCCACTCCAGCCCGTCTCGGCACCTTCCAGATCGGACTCCGATGATAGGACCGCGGCCACCAGGCAGCTCAGCACGATCGCACGCTGTCGGCGGACGATGAGGAGGAAAACAAAGAAAAGGGCGAAACGAATTAATCTTCCAAACAAGGATCACCACCATTTTGTCCCCTGTCCCAGAACACTCTTTGCCTCACCCCCCCGGGACAGTGAACTAGATAAGATCTTTCGAAAGGTTTTGCCAATCTCCGATTAGGTTGGCCAATTAGTTGCTCAACATTGTTGGGCGGGTCAGTTAAATTACGGTGATTCGCGATCGATGCCCAGATGGGGCTGGCGTTCCACAATCCGGAATTCAGAATCCCCGTCGCACAACACCGAACGTCACACACCTTCCACATTGTTGGCAGCAGCAGAACGCGGGGCTCGTCGAGGTTCGACTACTAACGACGCCGGCAGAGCGAGAGAGGAGGACACACCAAGATGCTGCTGACTCGGATGAGCCACCCAAGTACACTAATGCCACTAGATGGGCCGGGCCGTTGCTTTTATAGTCAGCAAACTGCACTAAGGTCCCCAGGCAGGCCTCTAGACGATGACGAGCCCCACTCCGGTCAGCCTGGGGCCCAAACAGAGCGAAGATCACTCTCGCGCGCATTCACTTCGCAGCGCCTTCCGGAGACCGGAGAGTAACCCGATGTGACTCTTGCCGCAACCCGTTCAATTACCTACACACGCTGCCGGTGGGGGGTAGGGTACGCACCGTGGAAGATTAACTTGAACATCAAACATTCAATGAAGAAGCTCACGAGAACATGGCGCTGATTCTCGGTTCCATCGGAGGCCATCGGTCACCGGACGTTTGGCTCCCAGGTGATTCCCCGGGCCGTGCGTCCATTTCCTCCATGGCGGCAGGATTGACGGTCGAACACTCGAGTGAACACAAAATCCAATAAGCCATCCACTGGGGGGTTGTTCCTCTCGTGGGAACTTCGGCACCATATAAGGACACCTGCGGTGACAAATTTGCTCACCAATTCGTTCGAGGGAATTAATTACAAGCGGCCACTTATAAGCCAAAGATGGTCAGGGCTTTGTTCCCATGTAGGATTTGGACGTTAATGTGGAAAATTTATTAAGTCGTATCAAAAAGTAATCATGGAAATTTCGGTCAATTCCGGTCCTGTTAAGATTTACGATCGGCTTTTTGGGTTGTGGATGCAGACAAATTTCTCAACCAATTTTTCCATTTAATTTTGCCACGACCTCTCAAAGATGTGTGTAGTTTGGCCTTATTATGGTGAAACACATCTCAAACGTTCCAGTTCCAGTTCAAACATCAGAGACCAAAGTTTTGCTAGGTTGTAAGAGTTCTTGTGTGTTCATGAGTGGCACCCAAAAGTCGGGACCTTTCGAAAAGACTGACTCTTCTCGGGCTTTTAGAAACAAATCAGCAGGAGAGCATAACGCTGCGCTCCAGCAAGGGTCCGAATATATAGCTTTGGTTACCATTTTGCTGTTAGTGTCTTTGCCACTAATAGAAGTTGAAAAAACAAGATTTAATACCCTTTAATTAAGAAAATGCCTCATTGTTCTCTTATAGGGCTAGTGGGGAGCATTGTGATGATGATTAATATAAAATTATTCACTTGAGAGCTAAGCATTCGCAATCCGTTCTGGCGCGTTCTTCTCGTCAGGGTGGTCTTATGACGTAATCATTCCATACGAACTGCCGAGAGGATTCCGAACAGGATTCTACGCAAGTAAAAAAGTCCAGTGCGTGAAGCTTCCGCGCTACGTGACCCGGAGTGGCGGGCTGGCTCATTCGTCAATAAATCAAAAAAAACACTGCCTGCGCCGCACACAGACCAATAAATGTGTAACGAAGCTAATAATTGGCATGATTTCGATGTCGATACCCGGCCAGCCAGCCGCGCCAACGCGGGCAAACCAATCAAGCCTAGCGCGGAGCCGGATTGGAGCCAGTAATTGACTTAATTATGGGGTGGCCCACCCCACACCGCATCCGATTTACCAAACATTTACGCCCCAAAAGAACGAACCAGAAGACGGATGGCGATCGATCGATCTCGGGCAGGCAAAATCGTGCCACAATTATCGATCGGCCCCCGACCACCGGCTTCTGTCGATCGATCATGCTGCGCACCTGTCCACAGCCCGGACCGGGGCGAAAGAATGATCTCCGACGATCGCACCGGTGGCGGGAGCCAAGAACAGTACGCGATCGCGATCGGATCGCCGGTCCCTTATCTCGTGATCGTCCTCCGAGGGACCGCCGGCCATAGCGATGGCCCTGCGAGTGTAAACCCCGATTGCGCAACGTGCCGGGAAAGTGACCCCTTTCTCCCACTGTCCTCTGCCGAAAGTGCAAGTTACCCAACGCCCTGGGGTGGGGAGAAGCGCATGCGCGGTGGTCCAATCTCTGCCTCGTCGATCCATCGAAGCAGAGCGCTTCCACCAGCTGTCAGCATAAAAGCAGGGATGATAATGGAGATCGTCCGGAGATGCTCGATTTACTCCGAAGAACTCATGTGAAAAAACTGGTGGAAAACAATCGAAATTCGCAGAATTTGTCACTCGGCTTTTGGGTGGGGTACAGGGCCCGTGTGGCGATGATGGGGCCAACGCGCTACGATGGCGGCACAGATTGATGAATCTTTTGTTCCCTAATGGGCCCACCTGAGTTGGCACGGCGTTTGGAGTGGCCGCCGGATGAGAAGGACGCACGCCAGGCACTTGCATTAACGCTCTCCACAAAGTGTCGAAGCGATTTGTCTCGTCCGACCCCTCCGTCTGTGTTTGCCCTTCTTCTTTTCGTTTGTTTTGGGTCACACACGGCCAGGGAGCAGAGTTGGCTCCGATTGGCGGACCATCCAAATGGAGTTGGTTAAGATGTTAAGGTTAATTATGATTCGCAACATTTTCATCGGATTGTGGCGCGCATAACGCACTTGACCGATGATGCACGGTGATGCAGATTCACGGTGCACCGTTGGCCCACCATCACCAGACATACATATGATATCATCATCAGGCGCCTAGCCCCATCAGATACTGGAGTGGCACTTTTTGTTTCGGTTTGGCCCAGCGGCCGTGAGCCGCGTGTACAAAGTGCAGAAACGTATTACTTATTCATAAAACACCGACCGGGAGACGGTCGGGGGCCGAGACAGCGGGCGGGGTTTGTAGTAAAAACCATCAACAACGATCGTCAAGTTGTAATGAGTTTCGCCAAGAACGGATCGGATCGGCTGCATTGAGTGTCGGGCGGACGAGCATAACGCTGAACAGAATATCTTAACCTCGTTGAATATTCATCGTGAAGCCTTTCTGCGTGCATTTTTACTACTGCGGCCGCCTGCACTTGTTTTTCGCGTACACTAACGGCACTAACGGTCAATCAACATAAATTTTCATACGAGATTTGTTATTCGGTTTCAGTCGATCACCATTTACGTCCGTTTGATCATCTCGCGAGCCAAGTTTAGCGTTCGTTCGGTGCTAATCTTTTCATAGTTTGATTTTGTTGGGGCTTAGGATCAGTTACAGTTCCAACCGAAGTACCGAAACAAAATTAAAACTCAATCTCATTAATGCTGCTGGGAAATATATCACTGTTTCTGGAAGGACCAAAACCGGGACGCCAATCGCTCATATTTTTCCTATCATCATCTACATTCGAATACCAGCGCCAAAATTATGTTTGTTACTATCTCGTATCGGATTATGGCCGATCATTCGGTTGTGTGGATAGAAGGAGTGCTCAAAAAAAAAAAACGAACGGTAAAATGCGTTCACATCACTTCGAATCGCTTAAGGTCTCGAATGCTGCGTGACCTTCGGAACAAGTGCCTCCCGTCTACCTACGCTGGCTGCAACGTGCTGGCCGCCGAAGAAGCTTCCTTCGAAGCACCGTTCCAGCAATTATTCACTCAAGTTCCTGGTTCCGGGAGCACTCCGGGCCGGTCGATTCATCTTTACCGAAGCCCCATAGCCATAGGTAGTTTATGAGGTAGTTTCCGATCGGGTTCTCCAAAGAACTGTCCGGACCCGCGAAGGTGCGCGCGGGTTTTTGTTTGTTTTGTGTTCTCAGCAGGTGAACCCCCGTTCCGGCAGGAACCGGTGCGCCACGTTCCGGCACACAATCAAGTGACAGGGAGTGATGGGCCTTAAGGCGTGTGATCAAACACGCTTGCGGGCCCCGTTCAGCGTGTCACGGTGGGGTAATCTAAAAAGTGACTTCAACGCCGACAAACACACGAACCCCTAGTAATTAATCATATGAAGCGTAAAGCAAAATATTTATCTCTTTAGCGAACCGTCCTCTGTGCCAAATGAAGTCTCGCGTATCACGGATCCATATCGCCGATGCCTCAGTTTAGCGTTCACAAATTTTGCACAACAGATTATCATGGCCGCAGTTGTGGTCTCAATTGTTCCCGGCGTATAGACGGATGTGCACTAGAGCCGAGCTCCTCTTGGGCGCGCACTAATGAGGCGGACGCGCCTCACCAGCAAATACACTCGACCGTCAACTGCTGAAGGTAATAGGAAGCATAAAAGGTAAACGTAAGAAATACGCCCGGCATGAGTTTGCACCTCAGTTTCTACACACGCCACTTTGCATTTTGGACTTAATGTCAGTCATCTGGTGCAAACGGAGGAGATGGATCCTAAATCACGCAATAATAATCAACCTGTCCGAAGCTGTGCGCAGAGTGTGTTTGATGTGTTTCGGAAACTTAGGCGCCTTTGTTTGCTCGTCAAGATGACGCGAACCGAATCGGTAGCAAATTAATTAAATCGTAATCGTTTCCAAACCTGACGGTTCCAAGCGGAAGACGCGACCGCACATCTTTGGCGCGCGCTTCGGCTGGGCGCAATGGCCCGCTGGGTGACTGGGAAACGCGCGAACCGAGCCGAGCGAAAAAAGAAAAAACGGAATACTGTTTTCCATTACTCATTTGGCGGAGTTTGTTTCTAGCTGGCTCTGGGAGAAGAGATTCCAATCACGGATTTCTATTGGTCTCGTGATGGGTCGCATCAGCTTGACTACCATCACCGCGCCCAATATCGTTTAATTAGGAGCAATTTTCCATCGACGACTGATTATGCCCTTCAGCGCCATGATGTGCTCTGCCGGATTCGCACTACATTGATTGTGATCATCATCAGGCACGATGGCGTTAATTGTGCCCTCAAGACGTGAGGGCAACAAAGCAGACTCAAAGACGCTAGCTGTAGGTCACGTGTGTCTGCATGCATCGTGTACAGGGGGGGGCGACAGCATCGCTCTATACATCATAATTAACCCTCGGATGTTCAGCATTACCTATGACTTTAAGTTACTCTAGCTTTCGATTAAGGTATTGCAATCATTAATTTCAGACATCATTTCGTTTGGTTTAGAAGAGGATAGCCACAATGGGTTAACCGGTACACGAGTCTCCCACGAGTTTGTGTCATTAACTTTGAAACTCGAAACGGGAAAAACGGATGCATGATGCAAGCGTGCCGGTGTCACTCTAGCCTCAGGGTACGAAGCAAATGTATCGGAGCTAGTAGTGACTGATTCACCGTTCGGTCACAAATTATCGCAAAAACCGGTATGCCGGCTACTAGAACTGTGCATATTGATGTACGAAGAAGCAAAAAAATATTTTACGTTTCAACGGCGTGTTTGCCAGCGTTAATTACCATTCAAACCAATCAAATTCTAGTGTGCTGCTGCAATCGATTACGTTATGCCATAAGTAGGAATCCTTTTCACTAGAACCGTAAAATGAGCAGAAGCCCGGTCCGCCAGCAGGGATAACACAAACGAAGCGGCTTAGAACCTGTACATTTTCCACGATGATCTACAAATGTAAAAAGGTGAATTATTATTGTGTTACACAATATGTTCAGGAAATAATTGAGAGCAACATGGGTCATCAATTTGCGATATGTTTTCCATAAATTATTTTCGTTAGTTTCTCCAAACAATACTGTAGAATTGAGAAGTAGAGCTTTGTATGAATTCGAAAAAAAGATGATCAACCGCACTTTTCAGCTTGTACTCGTCGTTGGGACCTTCCGTACACCCTTGAACGATTAAATTGCAATCGATCAACTAAAGCGTGATGAGGTCGAGTACGACCTGCGTTGGGCAAACATTTGCTTCCAAGTGACCTACAACCTCACAAAAAATCAGCAGAACGAGCAAAACAACTTCACCCCAAAGAAACGACGGTCTTTCGCTGGGCAAACGGCTCAGTGAGCGAAACAAATGTGGTACACACCAGAATAAACGACGAGTACTGGAGAATAATTGACGGTAAGTAAGTAAACCAAGCGGACAAAAGGGCAAGCCGACTTTTGGAAGCAATTTATCAAGCTAGGTACCGGGTCGCTCAGTGTGTCCCACATTTCCAGCGATTCATCGAGCCACAGCCACCGGTTAACAGGCTTCGAGGCTTTGGCTACGCCTTTTCATCACTTCCCATTCTCGTTTAGCTACCAAATCGATTCGTTCCCGAGCATCGCAGCCAGTGTCGGCGGTTGATCGCGCCGCGGTTTGTCGACCAGACTTGGAGTAGCACCCTGATGGCCACCCCAGGCCGTGAGGCGAAGGTTAGAGCAGGTATCCTCCCCTTGCGCCGTGCGACCGCCGTGTGTTGTTAATTTATCTTGGGCTGCTCGTTTTTTTTAATCTACCATCGTCAAATGTGCTCGGAACCAATTGCAAGAAGGCCATCTTCAAAATCCGATTTGATTTCGCTCTCACTCTCAGTCTCTCTCTGTCTGCCCAGTTCGTGTGCGCTTGCACTTGTGACGTTGATTGATGGGTTAACGGTGCCAACAGAAGGACTTGCGCTACTTGCCGGTAAAGCATATAAAATTTTCATTTAAACGGGAAGTCGGGAACCAGCTGGCTATGTCATCGTACCATTTAGCCGTAACCCGGGGATTGGGCGAAGGATAACGAACGGAAGGCGGATGTTTCGTTTCAGTTATTCTCGCGCTACGGCGAAATGATGTCCGGGGATGTTTATTGTTCCTTAAAACATGTTACACTCGCGATCGTGTTCACCGTGCCTCTCTCGCGCTAGGCTTTCTCCAGACCTAATGGCTCAGACGCCAAGCGACGGTCAGAAGAGAGGCGCTCGGGAGAGAGAAGGCTCGGGAAGCCTCGAGCGAACCGGATGTGTTGGGTACTACCCAGAGTGAGAGTGAGTGTTGTGTTCCGCTAGAGTATAGAGGTAAAGGTACAATCATTAAACAAGTCACACGCGATACGCAACAGATTACATTCAACACTTTCGTCTGTCTTATTATCGTTATCATTAGGTTAGTGTATGGTTCTACTGGTGTAAAGTTGTGTACGTACGTGAGTGTGTGTTCTCTTGTTTTCTTGCATTTCTACGATTACGCTCTGTTTGCTTTTATTGTTTTGAATCTTATTACTTGTTAAATACTTTTGTTTTGACCGCTCGTATTCAGCACGCCCGGTTCCTGTTCCGTTTTGGCGACTTTCGCTCCGTTACTTTTTATTATTCTGCACTACGCCGGGGTTTCGCCCACTTCGGTAGCAAACGGCAGGTGTAAATCTTATCGTAATAAATGGGTTTTGTTTTTATCACATATAAATTGTACAAAAAACCTATCCTACTACCCACAGTACAAGGAATGTGCTCGATCCTGCAGCTCACTGCGCACCACGTTCTCTACTAAGTGGCGTATCTTGTTATTCGCTTTCCGAATGTGTCAACTAGCTGTTCAATTTCATTGCCCCATCGGTTTTAATTATTGATTATTTTTACACTAATTTTTGTTCGGTTGTGTGTATGTGTATAGTAGAAAGTTTACGATTAAGTTCTTTTTTTCTCTGTTTTGTGGGTGTGCCTTCCAGAGGTTGCTTTCAATCCTCGGTCAGTAATTTGCGGCAGCTTCTGTTCGCTTTCGCGGGGGGGACAGGATTGAAAACGGGGAACCCCAGAAAAAACCCGAATGCATACGCCATTGGCGGAGTCTTTAGAGGTTTGAGAACACAGTTTGGGACAGTAGATCGTAAAGGGGTGTAATATGGGTGTCACTGCTGCTGCTGCTATGAAAGCTAAGGTGCGGTAGTTAATAAGTGAGTACGTTGTAGGATGTGTTAACGAGATCTGCAATTGCTCGATAAACTATGGCTAAACTGCATGTTAATTCATGTTCTCAGTGTCGACACGAACAATGGTTTCTCCTGAAGGAGTTACAACAACTATCCATCAATCAACACTAGTCTCCGCCGTATATGCGGTCCATATTCATACTCTCAACTATTGATCAATGACAAGTGATCGCAAGAGGGAACTTTAAACTAATCAACCGCCACATAAATAGAGCGTGCAGCAGAGCGAAGATGGAAAAGGAGTGATGGAAACAAATTACAATCCTAGCATTTACATTTCTGTAAGAAATTTTGGTTCAGCCGATGCCATCGTAGGGGTTCTGACGGTGTGTATCTTATAGTCTTTCAGAGTTGTCCTTTCTCAAATAAACTTTCTTCTTTACGAAGCGAGTCACGCGTCGAATACTTAGTTTGCCTCAGGTATACCCTACGGATTTATATCACAATCATAAACTCAAAATACATATATATTATCTACACTGGCTAAAAGGTTACTGGCTTGTGGTTTTGGTGCTCTCCGATCCGTGCTATCCCGGATAGTCGTATCACCTGGCCCGGATTGCGTTTGTGCATAGACTCTGCATTGCTGTTCACTACCACATGTCAGCGGTACTTAGTCACTTAGTGTCTGGAGGAAACTTACTCAAACAAATGCTACACAATTCCTTCCGTTCCGTGGGTGCGGCCATAAATTCCTCGTAAGCTAGTGAAACAGTCTACACGTTTAACGTCACTACCAACGATCACGTCACTCAGATACGATTTATGAGGGGTTGTTATTCAACTCCAAAAAAGTCCTTAAACTGAGAAACAGAAGTTACTCGAGATGGATTGCTTCTAGGTGTGATGTTTTCGCATCGTTTTGCATTGTAATCTCTTAATTCAAAGCAAGAGTTCCCCGAGAGATTCAGATATACACGGTGGTTGAATGAAACACAGAAGTAAAACAAAGTTATTTTGGGACACGGTACTGACCTAATACTGGAACTTCCGCAAAAATATTTAGCATCGAAGCCTATCATCTCACCGCTAACAGCACCCAAAGCACAGTCTTTTGCCGTTATCTCATTATTATCATGAGCCAACATTAGTTTTGTAAAGCATTCGCGGGAGACAGCCGTCGTAGACAAGTTGTTAGCAAGTGTTTTGCGACAAACAGGGAACCACATTAAAAGAAGGCAATAACCCATAAGTCGCCTCCATCGAGAGAACACTTTGGTGTTGTGTACCTGGCATTTCAAAGAAGATTCTTCTAAAATTTTACACTGAACCATAGGTTCGCAGTACAGTCAAACTAATAAAAGTAATAATTTCCACTCCATTATCAGACTGTACCTGTATCAAAGTTCGTGTGAAAGTTGTATGTACCGCACATCTGGACTGGGGGTTCACTGGACCCACAAACACCACGCACGGATTCAATTTTCGTGACTTCCATCGATCAGCGACTCGTGCTGTTCTTCCAGGTCCGGTATCCGAACGACGTTCGTCTTCCGACAGAGCCACAGGCGTCGGTAGACCGATTTGCCAAACTTGAGCAGCGGATCGCAGTCGTCAAACTTCACCAGACAGGCCACCAGCAGCAGGGAGAGAAACATCGGCAATGAACCGAAGTAGAACAGCGGTGGATACGTTTTGCCGTGCAGCACCATATCGAACAGCATGGCCAGCGGTATTTGCAGCGAAATGGCCACCGTTCCGATCAAGGACGACGTAAGAAAACATCCCCTGGAAGCAAGAGAAAAAGAGAAAGAGCAACAATAGAACAAAGCCAATTGCAATTGCGTCCGCCCTACGTACCACAGCCAAAGAGCCTCCGACAGTACCGTGCCGACAAGCCCGTTTAGAAAAAGCACCATAAACTGCCGGCGGGTCGGCAGCTCGAACACTTCCAGCTGGGAAAAGTTCAGCACGAACAGCAGCGGCCACAGTAGCAGCAAGTTCCACAGGCCGACGAAGCCGAAAAACAGTGGAATGCTTATCTTCTCTTCCGTGTCGCTCTTGCGCTTGACTAGTACCAGGTAGGACGCGTAGAAAAAGGCACTGAGCAGGGCCAGGACGATTCCACGCGACATTTTTGGCTCGTTAATCTCCGACAGTGAAACCATCACCTGGCGTGCGGGGCGCGAAAAAGAACCGAAAGATTAGATGGATGTTTCGAATGCTACGGTGTGCCAGAGAGTGTCACCTACCGCGCCGGAAATGCTGAGCAGAACGGCAAAGAATTTGGTGAACGTTAGCTTATCGCCACACGACGACGGAAACATGGCGGCCAGGATGAGCGTGAAAAAGCTCGAGCTAGAACTCAGCAACGTCACCATGGCCGTTTCGCTCGGTTCCAGAGCCAGTTGAAACATGTAGTTGGCAATAAACCACTGCAAATAATTATCACCATTACTAAAAGGCCCGCCGATGGCCCGGAAGGAGGCGTGGAACTCACCAGCACACAAAACAGTAGCGCTATCCGGGCCGTTTTGTGGTGGGACTTTTGTCGGTGCACCCTCAAACTAGCCGCATACGAAAGCCGGGACATAAGGGCCTCGGACGCTTCATGTGGGGACATCTCGCGCACTTCGGCCACTTTGCTGAAGCGAACGCTGCGTATACTGGAATCGTCACTCTCCGTTCCTGACACCTGTGCGTCCGCTTTGATGGGCACAAACGAGGAGTCGCTCTGTGAAGGAAGCAAGCGAACGATGAAATCAATTGCACTAATGGGCGCCTGGGCGACAATCCCTTACTAGACTCGACGTTCCGTTGGCGAAATAGCTTTCCTCCTCTTCGGTGGTGTCCATCAGCTGTGAACACAGAATCAAGAGGAGTGATGGGTTTAGGAATCGTTCGACTATCACAATGGAACAGTATTACCGAATAGTTGCCATTGCGAGCGCAGCTCTCCTTCCACGGCGCTATCAATCCGAGCACTATCAAGTACAGTGTGAACATGGACGCCTTGAAGTAGGTGCAGAAGAAGGGTTTGTCGTAGTTTTCATTTTCGTAGAGAAACTGCAAAGGAAAAGTGGAACATTTGATGTAGCACGGGCGGAAATAGACGAAACCCACCGCACCTACCTTGGTTAGCTCGCTCGACGAAACCCATATGATATCGACAAGGACCAGCAGCACGATTCCGAGCACCAATTTTTGTGCCTTGTTCAACATGCTTTCCCGAGACCTGCGCGCACTCCACGATCACGTGGTGTGCTATTTGGCGTCTTTAGGCAGATTACTTCCGATCGGTCAATTTTGTAACACATACACTAGAGGTTCACACAGGTATGTTGCAATCGACCTAACGATCGCGTGTCCTCTCGGCCGAGGCAACTTTCAGCGAACTTTCCGTCGCACCGTCTTCATTTCACATGTTGTTTTTAATTCCTATATTTACGTGAATCATAATACGGCGAAACAACTCCTAAAATGGAATAATACAGTTTTGTAAAATGTTAATATTGATATTCAATTTAACGAATTATACACCATATGCTACGCTTCACAGCACTTTTCAATTCATCGTAGCGTATGGGAGCACTTCCTTGCATACATTTAGGCGCTTTAGTTTCAAAAAAATCGTTTACCATATGGAACCACCTAGGACACGCCGCTTATCTTCCAAACACGTTACTTACAAGTCTGATACTGATAAAATGTCGAAATCAACTGTACTTTACGTCACGAGCACATCACGGGCGTACCATATGCTTCGCTGAGACCAAATTCTTTGTGGCCTTTTTCACGAGTGCAAAAGCATCTCGTCACAGCGCATATGGCCACACAAGAGCACTTATCACCGTAGCGCTACACAAATACACTCGTTTTTTTGCGCAGGGTTAATTGGCTGAACCTAAATAAACATACGCGAGAAATGGGTCCGCTGGGCCAAGTGCACGGCAACCGAGCCGGGAATTCTGAGCTTGGAGGTTTGATATGGCCCGACTTCGTATGCCACCGACACACATTTTGTACGAGTTCCTGCAGACCAGTTGGACCAGTTTTAGTTTTTACCCGGCGACTATTCTACCTTCATCCGATTCGGATCCGTAAGCACGTTGTTTGACCACCCAACTGGACCGGAATTCAGCCGCCACACTGAATGCACCTAATTTATGTCACCCGTGATTGTGACAGGCAAATAAATGGGACAACTCTTCCCAACAATACGGCTCACTAAAATGATATCAGTTCATAACACGGCCGTTTATTGCGCTCTTCTCCATTGTTTTCGGACACTCTCTCTCTCTTTCTCTTTCGGCACAACCAGGCGTCATCGTGCCGAATCCCGCCCCGCGCTACCGATCTCCGCCAACCGCCGGCTCGCCAGTTCAAGTTCAGCGCGTAGTGGCGGAATGTTTTTATTGTGCCGTAAAACCGACGATGACGACGCGACGTCGACGGGACAATGAACTGTGCTGATAGACCAGCGAGAGAGAACCATTCAATGTTTGACACACGAGGCCATCGAAAACGTAATAATTTTCACTACTCTTCCCCGAAAACACACACAGTTTCGTTTTTCCCGTTGACCTCGATGAATCATAATTGATAATGTAAATAAAGCAGCGTAAGAAGCAGTCCGCTGGTTTGATGGTGCGTATCGGGAAGCGAAAAGCGGAGACTTATGTAACAAAACCACAAACCTTCACACAACGCGCTTAACACGGGCACATTTGTAAATTAGAACATCGTAAAAACTTCTTCGGCACAGTCCACTTCTTCTCGTTTTTACCGGGACTAAGAAAGAAAGAGTTCTGTATATATATATATATATTTACAGCACAAAGAGCGCAGCAAACGTCAAGCTGACTTTTCGCAAACAAACAACAAACACGTACGCAACCTACTTCGTGAGGGGTAGGAAGTTGAACCTTTAGCGAAACATAATTGTGAAAACGTTATTTAAACGTTTTATACAGTACTTATTAGTATATTTCTTCATCCAAACTTAAATAAAATGCGCTGCATTTTTGTGGATAAGCTGAGCTTATTAATTTTAAAATAATTGTTCTGTGTGAAACTGCGAGGCGAGACGAAGCGGAACGTAACATTTTTAGCATTTCAGATTAATGCCAAACTGCTGCGCTTCTGTCAAAACGTTTATGTGCCAGCCGACCGCAAATCCGACCGCAAAACCCCAAACGCTTTGTTTACAAACAGAGTATTATGTATGTTCTTTTTTGCTGGTATAACAACAAAAACTAAAATAACCGAAAAAAAAATTCAGTAATCAACTTATTTCTCTTCTATCTCCGTTTTCTTGGAACAAAAACACGAATGTAAATACGTTTGACATTTCGTTTTTATATTTTTGCTGCCAATTTTTTTTAATTTACGAAGCGCAAACGAAATGACGTTTTTGCGGCCCGATTTGCACTTCGTCTGGCCCCGCAGAAATAGTGCAAACAATTTCAAAAAACCGTTTGTTGTTAAAAATCTTTGGACGTTAAAACATTCCCGCTGAACCGAACCATAACCCAAATTGTGTTTTCTGCAGCATCTTCCACTGACTAACGTTCGGAGAAACCGATCAATAATTGAGTAATAAATTGCGCAGCGTGTTGTAGTATTTTCTTCGGAAATGGGACGCCAAACAATGCGGTCGGGAAGTATGTTTTAGCACTTTTATTGTTGCAGGATGACGCGAAAAGTGAAATTTCTGCATGCCCTAGTCCGCTGCGTCCGGATACTATTCTACTGTAAGTAATGCGAAGAGCTAACATGCACTCTACAATCTCCTAAAGTTTCGCCTTTAGAATATTCTCACTACAACACTAGTTGTTCGCTATCTAACAAGGTAGAAGTAAGATGTAAAAAAACGCATCAACAGTTTATAGTTGCAACACTCTCGGCCCGGGGGACACAAGATGATGCTACATCTCGTGTCGCGCAGTGGTCCATTAGTTTTAAGTAACATCCCTCCATCATTCCGTCCCATCCGTGACCCAGCATCCTTCGACACGGTGGTGTGTAAATAGTTCTCAGGGCGTTCAACAACAAACCATAGCAAAGATGGGAACATATTCTTCACGATCAGTGTGCCACCGATTCGCCGGGGTTACAACCCGATTCCGATACCGTCGTAACTTCTAGCTCTGGCTTGGCCATCGCAATACCTGCAAAAATCTCACGCTTCAGTCCGTTAAAAACGGATAAGTGGCGGGCCGTACATAGTCAGAAAAATATTTGTTTCATCCATGAATTGAGCTCATGTAGTTACCGTTGATAGCCAGGTTTACGTTTTCCTGATACTGTTGTGAGTGTCGGGGAGTTTAGGTTTCTAAATTGCCCCACTGCACGCTTCTGTTCCTGTACTCGATTCATCTGGAGAGTCAGCCAACTTTTCAGATTCGCCTCAATTCCACACCGGTCTCGTAATGCGTCTCCTCCCCGGGGGGGTTATGCTTGTGCGGCCATCGCTGCTACATTATCTAACTCTGTTCGGCCTCCTTTGTTCTTTTGCCTGGCTCACGATTTCAACGATTCACATAAGTAATACTGATCACAGATTGTTGTACATACATACACTCACACGCACACATACAAACACCATTTGCCATCGATTCTGTGCCGTTCCCATAGTAACACCATTCTATGTGCGATTTTCGGCATGCCGATTCGTGTCTACCATTTAGTAATGTCATATCGTTAGTGCGCGACTTTACCCATCGGAAAATGTACCTTTACGTTGCTATGTTTTGATTCTTCGTGATTCACACAAATATAGTTTGCCACTCTCAACAAATTGTTTGCACATACACTCTTACCCCCTATGCTCTGGCCCGGCAATGGGACACAACTAAAGACACGTTTGAAATCAATGTGAAATACATAAGGTTTACGGAAATCTGTCGTAAAATCGTCATTATGGTGACACAAAAAAAAACGAAACCAACCGCAGTTCGTTGCTGCAAAGTAGCGGCTCCCATACTTAAGCCGGAATGGGTGCTTGTTCGTAGAAATCGGGTTCATCCTCGGCCCCTTCGTTCGGCTGGCTTCCGTCGAGCTGAAATCAACAAAGCAAAAGGTTAGCCACGGCAACATGGTGGCACAGTTGCCCGGAAGTACTAACCGCGCGCAGCTCGAGTGGCGAGAAAACTTTCTCCAGCAGGTTCCGGGTCGGGACCATCATGATGAGGAAGAACGGTAGTGCCAGTGAGAAGGGCGAAGATTTGACGGTCCACAGCAAGGCCAGTGCCAAAACCTGGACGGTAGTGAAGAGATGCATCTTCCACGTCGGGACACGCCGCACGAATGGCACCTGCGGGTAGTGCTTCACCGGCACCAGGTATAGGCGTATTCTGAAACGAACAACGAACGTTGAGTTGGAAACGCCACGCAAACGGGCATAAGCTCGGCCGGGCTTACCGCTCGAACAGCTGTACTCCGCTCATGGAAGCAATGCCCATGTACAGAAACACACCGAACAGTACCGAGATCGGGATGAGCCGCAGAATCGGGGCCATCGTTACCGACAGTCCGACGAGCAGCGACACCAAGAAGCCGGACACTCGCTGCTCTTTCACGTCGGTGATGTGCGGTGCATCTCCCGGTGCGTGCGTCCTGTTGGATGGAAATCGAATGTTAATCGAGCCTCATCTTCGTAGGTCTGCTTCCCGGGCTCACCGTGACATGATCGTGACGGCGGAGACGTGCGTCACGGAGCGAACGGTGGCGGCGCAGTGCCACGGCATACCGAACAGTCCGCAGAGCGTGTTGAGGAAGCACAGCAGCACGATGTCCAGATGGAGGCCCGAGCCCTTCTTCAGCCCACGCTCGGGCTTGTCGACGATCAGCTCCGAGATGTGGGTCTCCATGAAGATTAGAATGTACACCAGCAAGGCGGGGATGCCGGCCACAAACGGGACCCACCCGGGGACGCCCCCGAGCGGTATGACCCAGCCGCGCTGTGACTCATCGCTCGGTGACAACCCTTCCGGAACGCTCAGCTTCTCGGTGAACACCTGCGGGACCAAGTAGTCGAGCAGGACGAACAGGGCGATCGAGATCGGCACACCGAAGTCGCCGAGGGCGCGGCGCGCGTTCCGGCCCAGGATCCGCGAGTTGCGGAACAGCTTCAGGTAGTACGCCAGTCCGAAGGTGCCGAGCGTGAGGATGGTACAGAACAGGGCCGTGTTCGGTTGATTCTTCGGTCCCATCGCGTCCGCCGGAACCACCCAATCCCTTTCGTCCGCACTGCTGGTCACCGTGGCCACGGTGGCGTTCGCGATGCTCGTCAAGCTTTCGACCAGCAGATCCGGCATCGTCGTGCCGGCCGTGCCGTTGGAGATCGAGTCGTCCGCGGCGTACGGCGTCGGAACGGTCGGCAGGGAGACGTTCTTGTAGTTGTACTCGGCCAGCAGTGGGTGGCGGCGGTACGCGTAGATCAGTTTCATGATCGTTTCGACGATGAAGATGAGCGAAATGAGGGCCGAGAAGATCTCCTGCGTGAAGCGGGTGAAGAGCCGCACGTAGACGCTGCCCTCGAAGGCGGACACGGCCAGCGCAATGACGGCCAGCCAGCAGCCCACGTAGACGCGCACCGTCAGGAAGCTGAAGCCGTTCGAGCGGCAAAACTGGTTGAGGGCTTGGTCGAAAATGAGCAGCGGCCCGGTCGTGCCGATGATGACGAGGGGCTGGCCGGCGAGCAGGTGGAACACGACGCCGACCATCGAGCAGGCCACCAGCGTCTCGGAGATGCCGATCAGGTTGTGCGTCTTGTCCGCCGAAAGCCCCCCGAACGTGATGGCCGTCGACAGGGCGGCGAAGTACATGAAGATGGTGGCGGCGAACGTTTCCGAGTTGATGCCATCGAGGATATCGCTCTTGTACATCGGATACCGCCGCTTGACGTCGTTTATCAGCCCGCCCCACATGCGGTGCGTCTTTTCCAGCGGGTTCTTTTTCGGCTTCCTACCGTCCCCGCCATCGCCGCCCGGGCCGGCCCCGGCCGCGGCCAGCAGCTTCTTCTCCTCCTCGCTCGTCAGCAGCTTCGGCTTGCTCTTGATCTTCGCGTCCAGCGCCTTCTTCTTGCGCAACCGGATCATGTCGCTCTTGGCCTTCAGCTCCTCGAACGGCAGCAGCGCCGGCTTTTCCCACTTGCCCGGCGGCAGCACGATCGAGTCGTCCAGAAACTCGTTGATGGCCGACAGCAGCTCCCGGCGATCGTCCGCCTTGTAGGCGATGTCGTGGAAGTGCTCGTTCGACATCAGCGTCGCGATGGAGCGGCCCACCTCGTGGTAGTCCAGCTGGGCGCGCTGCGGCCCGAGCAGGATGAACAGGAAGCGCACCGGGATCGGGACCTCGGTGATGCTCGGCATCGGGATGCCCTCGGCCAGCCGCACGAACGCGATCGTGGGCTGCTCGAGAAAGTCGACCGCCCCGACCAGGACCGTCGTCGCTTCGGCACCCTCGGGGATGCGCTTCAGGATCGACTCCTTCTGTGCGCGCATCTTGATGTCCTCTTGTGACGACGTATACGTCTCCTCGGTGATGTTGATGCGCGCGTCGCTGTGCCCTCCATGCCCGTTGATCTCGGCCGCGGGTACGATCCGTGGCTTCTTATCGTCCACGCTCTAGAGCAGCCCGGGGGGCGGTTTGACGAGAAAACAGTGAAGGGAAATTATTTGGAAATCGGGTAAGGTCCTTGCACAACACACGCACGCGCTCGGAACTCCAAAAGAACGCCAGACACGTCAAAGAACGCTCGTTAAGGGGGAGGTGGGAATCAAAGGGCATCAAAACTAAAACTACCATGCAGAGAAGCACAAAACAACAAACAACACAACGATGCAGGAACACGAACCTAAAACTTAAGGCTAAACACAGCTGACGTAAGGGGTTAGTAAGACATTAAAACACTTCATTTCCTAGTGACCAATCGTCAACATGCCCGCCGAACCAGATATCGGACACAGAATCGAACGCCCATTAAATAAAATGTCCCAAGCTACCAAGCTACACTAATTTAAATGTGGGGCCTTAGTTATTTAAACCATTTAGTTTAATTAGCGGATTTGTAAGGGATGGACACAGCAAAACGTAGCCACAGCAAATTGACTTCAACCATTATATGTACTCTACTAAAAAATTTCGTCAATCAAACCACATTTGTTGTGTAACATTAAAATATTAGCTTCTGGTGATATTTGCCAAAGACTACACGAATAGAGTGGAGCGAAGAAATAAGCTTTCCATCCAAAATATCACAGGAAAACTCAAACTACAACCCTAAGAATTAATCTGATCGGAGAACTTCATCCGGTTGATGATGACCTTAGCGAAACTACCAAAACGGGACTTTCTGATGGGACCGAAAGGTGTTCATAGGAAGTTCCACAACCTGGCGAAACCGTTAATTCAGATCGCTACTGATCAATTTAATCTAAAAACGACTAGAAAACTGTGTCTTCTGGTCCGCCATGGAGGCGCCAGGTGCTCCATAGTCTCCAAAACACACAAAGCAAAACTGGTTCAGGATACAATCAAATCACTTGGCTAGGAGATGCTATCCCCCACGTTGTGTGCACTAGACTGGGCTCTTTCTGAATATCATTAATTTTCATCGATAAGACAAGTATTGGCTAAGCAGCACTTCGTTTCCTACGAGGAAGTCGAAATGGAATGACTAATTGGTTTGCTTCAAAAGACGAAGAATTTTTTCGTTTGGGAATCCACGATTTAGCAGAGAGATAGAAGAAATGTGTAGCTAGCGATGGCACATACTTTGAATAAAATAGAATTTTTCATTTCAATATAGACGAATAGGTTAGACGAGAAAAATTTCGCCACAATATCGGATCGTGGATCGTGGCAAGATACAAATGCTGCAACGAAAATTAACCAAATTAACCACATTTCATGATTCCCGGTTTGAAGTCCGCTAGTGACTTTCTTTCGCCAACTTTTGCCGTGTCCATCCCTTGCAGAAGCCATGTGGGGTAAGTTTATATGAAAAGAGTCTATCTACCAACCAAATGCCACATGCCACAAAGCTACAAACAAAGCTGCACAACAAAATGGCGGACAATCTAGACCGCCTTCTAAAGTGTCGCCGTAAAGCCAAACCCATCTAATAAGGCTACCGACAGACACAGTGCCCACCGCAGCCGCCCTTTCTCGCGTGTGAAAGGCCGGAAGCGGATCCCGGCAACTGCCGTTAAGGTGCTGGGAAGAACGGGGGCAGCCTCTCCACGCACACCGCGAGAGGTGGCTTAAAGTCGGGGAGCTTTGGAGGTTTACTTATTTATACATATACAGTATATTGATTGATTTACAACTGTCAGCGATGGAGGTGAGTTAGTGCGCCGCATACCGACGACACTGGCGACCGGCGTTAGGTTGGTCATCGGGGCGACGGGCCCGCCAGACCCCCCATTGCTGTCCTGGCCGCTGGAGTGCTTGGAGCGCTGCTGCTGCCGTTGCTGCTGGTGGGGGGTCGCCCCGATCGGATGCGACTGCTGCCGGGAGGACAGGTTCGGACTCTGGCCGTACACCGAGCCCGGGTGCAGCGACGGTGGACTGAGCGTGTTGCTTTGCGCGGGGCTGACGAACGAGTTCAGCCGCCGGACGCCACCGATCACCTCGCCGTTGCCGCTGTTCGCTTCCTCGACGCGCAAGGACAACGACTGGGGTTTTTTGGTGGTTTTTTGTTTTAATTGTTTTCATTTCGTTTCGGTTCGTATTGTTCGTACGGGATGCACGCGCGCGCGGAAGGATATGTAAATTGAAAGACAAACACACAGTTGAATGCCGGATGAACCCATCACCATCACGAAGTGCGCGCTGAGGTGAGTGCGTGGTGAGTGGATGGCAGAGGTTGGCACACGATCAGATGGGTTCGCTAATGACCGCTTGGTGGTGGGTGACTGTGTGTCGGGTGACTGTGTCAAATTGTTTCCACTGTGTTCTACAACGAAGCACCTCTCCTCCGCAGAGAACGCACAACATCGCAAACGCACTCCGCCACGCACACATACACACCGAGAGACCCACATACAGCACACAGACAGAGCGAGAGAGAGAGAGGGAGAGAAGAGGTACAGCGCTAGTACTAGGTTATTACCAATTGGCTAGTGTTTGTGTTAGTGTCAGTGTGGCCGATAAACACCAAGTGTTCCATGCTACGATCATGTATACGAAACGCTAGGTTCTAAAACGGAAGAAAGATTACAAAACCCGAAACTAATAAACGGATGGTGGGCGCTTCCGGAGGTCGAACTATTAAAAGGACCCAACAGTGCGTGGGTCCATAAATAATTCGTCCTTCCGCACGTCGTGAGGCCAAAATGGAGGAGCGACCGGGTTAATTAGCGTGAAATGGGCCGGATGCGTGGCTGATGCTGATGACGTAATAGTGACCACTGGTGACGGTTTCCAAATGTCAATGATCGCGCTGGCCTCACCTGCAGGCTCGTGTAGCTGCTGTACTTCCGTTTCGGGCCGAAGGAGAAGCCTCCGTGGGAGCTCTCGTTCACGTGCCGATGGCGTAACAGGAGCGCCCGCATAATGACCGGCTTGTCGTCCTCGTGGATCAGCTCGTCGACCACCATCTGCGAGAGGGGTTAAAAGCCCCATGCACGAGGGCCGGCGGTCAGAGGGTCGTTTTTTTGGTTTCCCCAGGCTCCCCACTCACCTGCTCCACGATCCGGTAGGCCACCGAGGGCAGGTCCTTCTCCTCCAGGTCCATCAGGACGACGCCCGTCTCGAGGCAGCGGCGCAGGTTGAGCAGCGAGTGGAACGACAGCGACGCGACGTGCGGCCGGCCCCACCGGTCCGCGCCCTCCTCCACGTCCTCCTCGTACTTGATCCAGCGAGCCGTCTCTTTCCACTCGCGCTCCTCCCCACTGCCGGTCAGCTCGTCCAGCTGCACGAACACCTCGTGCGGGCTGTGGTCGTACAGCTTCTTGTACTTGGCCGACGGGAGCAGGTGGGCGAGCGGGACACCTCCCGTTTCCCTGCGGTTGATGTGGACCAGCGACGAGCCGGAGGTGGTGGTAGCGGTGGCGGCGGCCACAGCCTGGGCCACGGCCTGGGCGCTGACCTTGTGACGGCGCAGGGCCCGCGGATCGTCTGAACGGTGCGACGTCAGCTCGTCGATGTCGGCTTCCTGCAGCGCGGCATCTTCCGGTTGCACCGAGACGCGCCGCCCCGTCGGGCCCCCCTCGGTACCGCTTTGCCGGCGCCATTCCGGGTGGTACTCCTGCAGCGAGAACTTGCGCGACTTGTGCGGATGATGGCGTCTGCGGAAGAAAGTGGAACGAAGGGCACAGGCCGTTAGCACACACCTGTCCGATAAATAGCTATCTGTGCAAACGGGCGGAAGTTGCCCGACTTGGCCTTCGGTATGGTCGCCAGATGTATAAAAAACATAACGAAGGATGGAAACGACCACTTTCACTACACTACGTTGTAACGGGCGAATTGAAAAGCGAAGAAATGTTGAGCGTAACGAACCAGAAAACGTCAAAAGAATCGCATGAAAGTATTAGGAATAGGTTTGAGAAAAATTTGTAGTAAATTCGATTCAATATAGAACACTAATCAACACTATACACGGTGCTAAAGATAAAGAAGTTGAACAACTCGAGCTTTAATTGGGTAATTTAATAGGTTTGTTTTGTGATGCGTGGGTACTTTAAATCCGAATTTGGTATTTGGTATTTGGTAGACATCTTTTTTGTCTTCATCTCCAGACATCTCGAGACATAAAATTGTCTCAGAACGTAACCATTGTTAGCCGTTAGTGCAGAGACACTTAAGTTAGGTGATGATACTAATACGTTGTAGTGATATGATGGTTGAACGCTATTGAATCTTTCTTTAATATACAGGCTGCGTATTCATGTTAGGGAATAATTAAATATTGAATAACTCCTCCATAGCCATAAGCTTTGAGTTCTTCAATGTCTTCGGTTGATTAGCACACACCTTACTCTTCGAATAGCCCCACAGAAAGGAGTCAGAAAAAAATCAGCAGTTTTCACAGTTGACCGATTATTTTCAATGTAGAGCGCTACAATACTGATTTGTCAAAATCAACTGAAAAACAACGGAGTTATGCAATATTTAAATATACCCTGTCATACTGCATACGCACCCTGTATTAACATCAAAGATTAAGAAAAAAGATCTTTTTTTAAATATACTAACATCGAAGAATTCACTGTTGTGCCCCGAACGCCAAAAAATCGGGCATTATCAACGTCAAGAAAATATGATTTAAAAGACATCATTTTCTCTGTGTTTCCTGTTTGTTTTGATTCCTGTTTCTGTTTAATTTCAAAGACCCCAAAATGGATACAAAGTGTGACGGGAAAACGTCACACTTTTGCCATATCGATCGTAAAAAGCTCACTAGTCTAATGGTATAAATGAAGAATTTTGTTCAAAAATTGATTAACACAACGAGAATGATGTCAACTTTTAAATGGCTGCTCAAATACAGATAAAGATATAATTGACCGTTCAATCAAAGCTCGAGTTGCGGATCTAACTTATTCAAACTAACGGAAAAAACAGTGCATTCCAGTTTAAGAAAGAGTGACTTGCGCCCCTTTGAGGAACGTTACATTTTAACGCGAGCATTTGAGCATAATCAATTGGCAAAACCATAAGATAATTCAAGGCTGCAGGTTTTACTCTCCGACAGATTCAACAACGAAGCGAACATAAAGTACCATTCGAAACGAAGCCTTTTCGGGCGGAACTGAACGCAGCATGCACTATGCGGCCCGTTGGCAACATTAAAGCACGCGGATACGGCTGGCCCGCTGCATCCGATGGCTTGCCGCCACTAACCTTCTGCTTCGCCCCGGTTTACCCTGAAGCAGCTTCCTGCCATTTTTTTGTTTTTTGGTTGTGTTAGTTGCCGTGTGATGTAACACGTGAGGGGCGAGAGACAAGAAAGACACAAGAGTTTGTCAATGGAAAGGGAGAAGCCCGCATCGCATCGATCGCCACTTCTGCCCTGGAGTCCTGGAGCCCTCGTGGAAGGTCGAATTTACAGGCCGAACTGCAATAGGATGGGTACCCGGCACACGCTACCCGCGTCCCCCGTTCACTTACTCGGTACGGCGACGGCGCTCCTCGTTGCTGTCCTCTAGTGGCAGCCCCTGGAACTGGGCGCTTTTGTTGTCCTTGTTGAAGTGTACGTTCCTTCGGGCGCTCGTGTCCTGGTTGTTTGCGTGCGTGCAAGGAAGGTAAGTAGGAAGCGATATAACGATAATAAAAAAAAAAGACGGTAACCAAATGATGGGCGGCGATTATGAAACGGATTGCTTCGGCACCTACCCACTGTTCGCCCTGCGTCGTGCCCTGATCGACGATCGGTTCGTCGTGCACGGTTTCACTGAAATCGTTCGACGTGTTGTCCGCCAGCGTGGTGCTGTTGGCCGCCGACGAGGACGACGGCTTCGTGTCCGTCGGTCCGTCGCTCCTGGCCGAGAACGAGATGGGGCTGGTGGGCGGCGAGGGAGCCCCGCTCCGGCCGCCGGCCTCGTGGCTCGTGGCAGGGTTCGTCGTGGTGCCATTGCTGGCGCTCGATGTGCTGGTGTCGCCGGAAGCCGCCCCCGTTACCGGGGCCGCCGCCGGTTGCGGTTCGTCGTACTTGAGCGGCGAGTTGTCCAGGATGACGTCGTCCTGCAGCCGGTTCAGCTCGAATCGTTCCTTCTCCACGCTGGATGTACCGAAAACTCGCTCGATTTCGTCGTCGAGGTGCACCTCGTTCGGGTCATCGTTACTCGTCTGCGAAAATGTTGAGCGAAAAGTGCAAGAAAATTAGATTTCCATGTGGCTCGCGATGCTTTGCCAGTTCATGCTCGGGCGGGATGATGTGACGCGCAATGTCCACGAAATGCTTGTGCAAAGTGCCTCCGGCTGGTGGAGAAAACTGTTCGCGTAAATTCATCTGAAACGCCCCGGGGTGACACCATTTACGAATCGAAATAAAAAAAAACAACAATTACGGGTGGAAAACAACATAAATTGATACACCGGCACACACTCGTTCACTACACGGCTTTTGCGCGAAATATGCTGTGCTCTCAATTCTGACCCAATTATCGTGAAGTTCGTGGCATGCTTTGCCGACACCTAGCATGATGCAGCCTTTGCAGTAGATATTGTCAAACTTCGATGAAGCCAGCCAGCACCAAACCCGAAGTTTGTCCTATTATGCTCTCAACACACAAAATGTCCTTCCTTCATATATCAACGATTGCAAACTAACGAAACCTTTCCAAACAAACAAAGATGGTGGGAACATGACTTGTTGAACTGTACGGGAAAATGTAATCCAAACGACTGTGTAACAGGCTGACGGAGCAAACAAGTCATCGGGGCTCGCAAAGCCATCTGTGATCGCAATCCACCATCGCAAGCGATGGGCTGGACTCCCGGTATCGAAGCAATTTGCATCATCACCGTTGCCATGCTCCACGGTAATCAGCCGCTTAGCTTGTCAACTTGTTGCGCGATTTGAATGTTTAATCGAAACGGACGACCGAGAACGAAATGTCTTCGATCGGCAGATATGGCAGCCCAATCGGGCACCGTGACCGCTACAGCTTTCTCGTCAAGCGAGCTCGTCATTCGAGGAGGATTGCTTGGGTCACGCGAACTCGTTTAATCGAAACTCGGCCCCCACCCAGTGGCTAGGGTTCGGGCCACGAGCGTCCTGTGCTTCACGCTCGACGCTGGCTACCCAATTCGCTCGCTGCGTAGGGCGAATAGTCGCGCCCGACGGTAACTACATAGTTTAAAAATAATTCGTTGAGCAACAAATCCCTGCCAAAACGTCCACAGCGATGCCGCCGGTGACCGTGGCCATGACAGTGACATTCTCGTACACCGAACCGAGTGCCCACGTTTGGGTTATTTATGATCCCGCTTCGGTCCCGAAGGACGACCTCTACTAGAAACGAGCTTTGCGAGGTGATGGAAAATGCGTCGTACCTTTTCACGCTAATTGTTTCAAGAAAGCCGATTCTTTGACTCGGCACAGTTTTCAGTTTCAGTTTCTCTTTTTGTGAAAGCCCAACCAAAAAAAAAACATTAAATAAAATAATTTTGTTTTTCAATGCAAAGTTACTACGGTGTGGACTCTGAAGTAAACGTTTGCCTTAGGATTTGGCACAAATCGCTTGCAGTGGCAGTGCAGCGCACCGTACAGGGAATGGCCCTTTCCGAGGCCCAACAGTCAGTGGACGCTGTGCTTCGTTGGCCATCGATTTCGAGTAGCTGCAGTTTACCGTTTTACTTTCGTGGACCTTGGGGCCGAGTTTCCAGCTTCTCCACCGCGGGAGACGTTTTCCACGTGCGGGTAAATTAAATAACCGATTGCCGTCCGATTGCACACCCGTAACGTTCATTTCTCGGTCTGGGACTTGCTTCAGAACTCTGGTGTGGCGTGGGACGATAGAAGAATTCAAAGGAGCAAAGAAAATAGAAACACACCATTCAGTGGCAGTATGTTCCTTGACGTTGGCTCCACCAGTCTCAGCACCTGTCTCAGGGCCATTGCTTCGAAGGTGGTGCAGACCGTGAAAGAGTGCTTCGAACGGCACAACGACGTACGCTACGCGGGACTACCAAACGTACCGTGACGTGCTCGGGGGGTGCTGAAGGCGTTTAATTGTGAAACGAGCAAATAAACTAATTATCAGTGAAACTTAATTTAAAACGAGTAAACGATGGAGACGCCTGGTCGCGCTGGGAAAACCGTGAGGCACCATGCGTCTCCACCATCGCGGGCGAAATCGACTGCCGATCACGCGCGTGCCATTACGAGCCTTTGTGTATCTTATGGAAGGTTTGAAATAAATTAATAAAAAGGATCGCGAATGGGACATTAAATTAAGGTCAAAAATAAACCGTAACATCGAACGAACACGGAACACGCAAGATTAACCTTAAACCGGCGCGTTCTCAGCGACAGACGGATCCGTTCTATGAGCTTGGCGGCCACTTTGCGAAACAGGCCGCGGCCAGTCGGGTGCCCGATCGCTTCGTCGCGGTGCTGCTGCCCACGACCCGATCCCTGACCAGCGTGCCGATCGTGGTGACCAAGCGAGTGAAACGATAGAACCCCGACGATGGGGTACGCAACGTAGCCGGCCCCATCCGGTGGGCAGTAGTAGGACCGTGGTCGACGCGTGAGACCGTGCAGCAGACGCCGACAGTTGGAATCGGAGTGGCTGTGATGGAGCGTTACGATGGTGCTGGTGGCGGGCACCGCTGATGCCGATGGCTTAGACTTGGTGGCGCGAGATGATGGTGATGGGAGTGACGACGCTAGTGGTGGTGCTGATGAAGATGATGGTGATGAGGTGGATGATGGGTCGATGCCAATCATTACCGAACAGTCGACGGTTGCCTGGGGACTGACTGATTAGCACCACAGCACGACTTTCACGACCTGCCCCAAAACCGTTTGCTTTTTCTCACTCTCTCTCGCGCTCTCTCTCTCTGTTGCTATTTTGGTCGCTTTGACCAAGAGTCACGTTTTGCCGTCACGATTAGAATGGAGGCGAGGACGCCGACTTCACACTGGGCCTGATGGGTCACACCCCACCCATCCAAGGTACTTCACTTCCGGTAGCTGCACTTCAGTGTCGCGCTGCACATTCCAAACACGGCGGTCGCTACTGTTTACGGGTGCCAACCACTCGACTGGCCACTTTTCGATAAGATCGAAAGCCACTCGAACCCGCGGCCCACGGTGGGATTAGTATTGGATGGCCTCCTGGTCGTGATTTTGCCGTGATTTCACTTCAACCCGGATCGCACACACTCTCCACAACACCCTTAGTCCACTCGCGCCGAGGTTACTTTTTTTCTGCGACGCATTTTCCGCTCACGATACGAAGTGCGGAGACTGGATAGTGAGCCAAGCAGCGAGTCAGCGAGCCTTTATTGGTTTGGGCCACAAATTATCGCGCCACTTGAGACTGGAGCGGCGGAGGCGGCGGCGGCGGATGCTGGCGTCGTGGCCGTGTAACGCATTAGCATATTTATGTTATCATAATGAAACTACAGCCGTGCTCCCCGAAACCGACACCGTCGTCAGCGTGTCGTCAGGTCCTGATCCGGTTGGGTTGGAAGAGCAAATTTGCAAAAATTAAATAATATCGGTGCGGCGACAGTGTGGCGCGCCGCGGTTTCCCGGCTCGGTTTGTGACGTCACCGGCCACGGTTGAAAGTTTGTTTTTAATCAAATTTTCTCGGAAGCGCCGAGTGGCGAGAACCCGTTGGGCGAGATTTGGGGGATGGAAAATTCAACTCCAGACGGCACGAATACTGAACTGTTGTGGGTTTCGATTTATTTTAAGTGACAGCGAAATGGGTTAAAAAAACATTGCCCATCCAACTGGAAAGGAAAACACTCTCAAACAGGACGAGAGGCGGTTCGCTTAATAATTAGAGAAATTTTATTCAAATCTCAACTCATTAGCATTTATTAATAAAAACCGATATGCTCACGACCGGCGAGCATGCAAAATAACGTTTCAGACACGACGCAAGGTCAAAGCGATGGGTTTCGACTCTCCTTCGATACGGGCCGAATTCTGGGTGACCTTTGGCGCGATAAGCAGGACCCGGCGGCGAGAAGCAGCTGTTCTGAGAGCGATTCGCACGATTACCTTCGCATAGCCATCGTCCGACGGCGAGCCGTAACGATAAGCGAACTTGTTTTTCACTTTATACAGATAGTAAAAAACTCACGAAACAATAATTGATTAGGCGCTCTTCGTCACGCAAAATAAATTACTTGCACCCGAAAGCAGGGCCAAGGTCGACCTGCCAGCGACCGACGTGCCGATCGGCTCCGAATCCGTCACGATCCGTCCGAACTCCAGCCCATAAATCACGCCGCCCGATTGTGGGACGCACGTAGTATGGCGCGAATTTCGTAAATTTCGAAAATAGAACCGTCCATCATTGGGCCCTTGTCACGCTTCTATCGGCATTCCCATACACGGGCAATGGTTTCGTGGGTCAATCACACGTACTCGGCTCGGGCGGAATGACGGAGAACTACGGTTTGGAGGGAACCCATGCAATCAGTGCATCAACGTGCAATAGTCGTGCCCTTGGCCGGAGAAGCAATTAACGGGAAGCAGCACCACTTTTGGTCTCGTCTCTCTCAAACTATTTCCAAATCTATCACCAACCACCGAGGGAGAGAGAGAAAGAATGCTCGATCTAAAGAGTGAGTCAGAGAGGGAGAGGGAGACCAGTGTCCCGGAGCTGCAGTTAGTAGTGTCCGCAGCGTCAGTAAACTGATGTTGAAACACGTGCCGAAAGCGACAGCCGACGCCACAGTTTCGTTCCACTTTTCGTGTCACCAAACATCCAACGTCCAACGATGGGGAAAACTTTTGCCTATCTTCAGACGACGACCACTTTCACTGGGGGGCACAGAGATCAGCACGGGACGCCACCAAACCACCGGTCATAACTTTTCACCAAACGGTGAATATTGTGTCAGCCGAAAACCGAAACTTCTAGTGCCCGGTGCACACAAACACGCACACAACCACCAGTTTACCAGTCGCTGGGGACGGCTGGGCGAACACGGGGACGACCGCCAAGCCCGAGGACGACGTGTCCTCGGCAAAGTTCCAGGCACATCTGAGCAGCGCCGTCGGGATCCGCTGCCGAGCTGGCAGAGAACAGCGGGCGAAAATCGCTTTTTTTCGGTTGGTGGCGTTAGTGGAAAACTCTCCAGATTTTCCGAGAGCGGTCTCTCGGTGCCGGCGCTGTCGATGCAGCGGAACTCAACGTGCAAGAGAGAGAGAGAGAGAGTCGGCACGGTGAGTGACGATGTTTTGACAAGCGATTCCACTAGTCTCCTTTCCGCTTCCGGCGACGGAACGGGACACTTCTTCGCCACCGAGGACAGGTTGATTCGCGCTCGAGAGGTTTTGTACAGTAAGGACCCTTTTTTCTTGTGACATGCTCCCAAGCTGTGAGTAGTGATATCTCGCTGTTAATATCCTTCTGATGTCAAACTTGGAGCTTTTCCTCTATTGTTTCATTTAATCTTTATTGGAACTGAGGCAAATTTTTAAACAAATAGAAATCCATTTCAATGGGCAGGATTACAATGACGCATAAAAGCTAAACAAAATCATTCATTTGGATTAACGCATCTAGCGATCCAAAGAAACATTTTAACTTTTAAGGTTAAAGAACGTCGAATATACCCACCGATAACGAAATCGAAAACTCACTGTAGCTAACCCGGCCTCCACTCGCGGTTCCCCGAAGGTTGATTAAAGGTGAGTAAGCGGAACGCTCTTCGGCCTGTCGGTGAGCTTCGCGATGAGTACGGCGTGAGAAAACGGCTCACCTCACCCAGTGCACTGGGTGAGATCCCGTGAGCGGCAACGGCACGTGATAGAACGGCGAGAAGTGCGACAAAATATTTGCCACACTTAAGCTCAACGAGCTCCCGGGCGTCCTGGGAGCATACCAAGCATGGCACCTCGGGTCGCTTTCGTCTCCCCGCAGGACCTTTACGGGGGGCCTTTTCAAGCACTTTTCTGTTGCCCACGGTCAGCGCTCTCCGTGGGAGAGCGTGAGACGGTGCTCGCACGTGCCATGGTGGGACAAAGTTTCTGGGGCATTGGCACAATCTGGGCCGAGGATCGGATGGCACCGAACTCGCTAGCTCGCCTGGGTCAAGATTAAGCACATTTTTCAGGCAATATATTTCACTTTGCACTGTCACTCGCTCACAGAGCGTCAGCCTCACAGCGGGAGGTGTTCACAGTTCGCAGATGAAAATCGAAACCAACCGCATTGATTGCATTATCGGTTTTGTTTTCGACTACCCTGGACGCCACCGTAATGGTGGTGATTGCATTACCCGCCGTTGCTCCAGCGGAACACATAAATATGCGAGACGAGCGGGAGCCGAGGCACTGATTGCTCCCTGATCGACAGTAAATCAACCTTTCGCAAGGATGCGTAATTTGAGGGACGGTTGTTTGCTTACGGACCCACAACCAAATCCCTCCCGGTCCATTTTGTTTACCATCTTGCCAAAGTGGATTACGGAGGACAGAGAAATCAATTTGGGCCGAAGCGTTAAGCGAATGTAGAATTTCGAAACGGAGCTAGGACTTGTGTGAACGAATTTCAACTATTATTCACAGCCCTTCTAGTGTTCGCTATTCGGTTAAGGAATTTTATTTTTCTTTACCAAACACACAAATTCATACGTATTGAAGAGCTTACTAAACATCCGTCATCGAATGAGGGATAATTGTGTTATGGTCCCGTGCGGTCGCACCGTTAACCGTGCGGTCACACCGCCAGACATGTTTACATTTGCGTCACCCGCTTCTTCGTTTATTGGGACAATCCATCAATCATTGGGTCGTGCTGGCGCCCGAGAACAGTTCCCTCACCACGCACCCGATGCCAGCGGATGGCCACCAGAAAACCAATTATGCTGAGATGAAAAGATCGCAATCAGAAGCGGCATATCGTGGGGTCGTAAAAACGTGGCCGTACGTGCTTTAATAAAGGCCCCCAACACCGGGGCACCGACAGTCGGCAGCCACGCGACAGGACGAAACAGAAAAGGACGAGCAAAATAAAAGCAGAATCAGATCAGCAACACCAACAGATGAGTCGTCACATCCGTCACATGTTTAACGCAGCTTATGAGCGCAGCGTGGCGAGGAAAACGATGGAAAACACTCACTTCTGGAGGACTTGCCGTATTAAGAACAGCAACAAACAATGGAAAGCTCTTTTAGGAACTACTTTTCTTTGAAACTGCTTCATCACGAAGCTCACGAATAATTCACTTTTCCCGGAACTCACTTACAATGTGACGGAATCCCTTGCGCACTTTGTGCCATGGACCTGGCTCGTTGCACGTTGGTTCGTGGAAGGTCGCAAGCGTTCGATAACGATACATGTTCACCACAACACAACCGCCAACCCCGTGTCGGGGTTCACCTGCCAATGGTTTAAGCTACAATTTAACTATCACTCCCTAAAAAAAATACGCGATCGTGCGATACGTTCCGCTTCGGCTTTGCAGTGGAAATGATCCCTTTATCAACCTCTTTCGAACTCTAAACGTGTGCCCGCCGCCGCAGGGCAGGGCAAACAGAAAACGTGACCGCCTTTGCCCCGTAGCACGAAATGATAATTTTGCTAATTTAACGAAACGGTTTCGTCTCGCGAACATAACCCGCTCGGGAGCTGCTAAAAACAATCGAATGAAGGTGTATTTGTAGCACACTCAACGGCTTTGATTTTGCCCGCCCGTGCCCGGTGAGTAATCGGCACTCGAACTCCAGAACACAGCCCAGCACCGGGAGAATATCCGTATCTACTTTGCCATAAATATTAAATTGAGTAGCAGCCCGGGACGCAACTTATCGTGTAAACATCGTTGTGAAGCATTATCTATAGATAGTATCGGCCGCTGGTGGCACTAGTCAGCAAGGCTATCACTACCCAGAGCCTTCAGCTATCGATGGGAACGGCCAACCGGTGAGCCACCGACACACGATGGGAAGCGTAAGTTTAGGTTTTGCACTGCCCGAAACGCCGCCCCGTTAAAGGTAGGCCGATGTGTCACAGCTGAAGGCAGCTCAATCGATATTTGAGGGCCAAGGTCAGTTCGAACGGCGTAGGTATACGAGGGCTGTTCAAAAAGTATCGCGCTTTTCGGATTTCCGCGGGCTACGTATATTCTATTTTCGGTGATTTTTCCTCTAATGTAACTCACTTATGTAACTCTACTTATGTAACTCACTTGTGTTGCCAAGTTCGGCCATTTTGAATGCTCACTTAGTTTAGGTTGAACGTTGTTTTGGTCTATTCCAAAATATGGATGGCAATGAATTTCTATCCAATTTGGTGTGAATTCCAAATGTTGGTTGTGGCTTATGTTGAAGCTATTTTGGCCCAAAAGCAGCATTTATCGATGTTTCAAAATGTTCTCAGAGGGTCGAGAAGATGTGAACGGCGAAGAGACAAGTTCAGTCGAATGTGAAGGTTTACAGTCGACAAACAAGATCAAAAAAAGGATTATTTTAAGTACTTTGAGGATTGGAAAAAAACGCTGGCACAAGTGTATAATATCTAATGGAGATTACTTTAAAGGGGATAAAATAGATATTAATGAAATAAACCAATATTTTAAAAAACACCAAAGTCGCTATACTTTTTGAACACACCTTGTATGTCAGTGCATGTGGTGCAAACAGGTAGCAATAGTAAGAAACAGATTATTAAATAACAATAATAACACTTATTTTGTACAGAAAATGGCATAGACATTGTAATAAAATTTATGCTGAAGACTCCAACTTTGGATGGAGGCGCCCAGTGAATTGTTTTTTCAGTGCCGGCCAGTGTGTTTGTATCGTGCCTGTGTCCTTGGTCCTTGTTCAGGAGCTCATATATTAATCAAATACAAGTAAGTGGAGCCGTCCACAAATGTTGTCACATTAAATTAATCACACTACATGTCTCATATTCGAAAGGAAGACGCTATTGACACATTTTTCTGTTACTAAAAGTCAGCATTACGGTATCATTACCAGCTTCGACAGACCTACCATGAATCCTCTGGCTTTCAGCTTCAACAGCGGAATGATTCGAGACATTTTCAAGCGCCACCAACCACACTAACGGCCACCAGTTAACCTATTTTTGTTATTAGCCACGCTTTTGTTTCCGGACCAATGTTAATCACAGATCGATCACATAACGGGTGCCAGTACACGATAATCCGATCATTTTTTACAGGGAATCAGCGAAAAGGGCTACTTCACGTGCTGCTTCATGCGCTCGGCCAGCGGCCAATAATTCTCGCTCGCGTCCACTGCGTTCGTAGCGGGCCGCGTGTCCGTATCACAACCGGCGACGAGTCCGGTCGCACATAACACGTGGTACTGAACACCGGTACAACACCGGGAAAAGCGAAGTCGACCATCGAAGAAGCGCATCGACCATCAACCGACGCGACGTCTCCTTTTGCACCTACACCATGCAACAGAACACTGTCCGGGGTCCAGGATAACGCACGCAGGTCGAGTGCGATGGCAACACCGCATGGACATTACGTAATTGAGTGGTCGAAATAATTAGTCATATTCACTATCTAGATGATGCTGTTGCTAGACCAGCCATTAGGGAAGGAACCGGAACCAAAAGTAACCGACGAAAGTTGATAATAAAAAGGAAGAGAATTTACCCAAAAAAGTTGTTCATGCTCAAAAGAAGGACTTATTACTATTGTCCCGCAAACCCCGTCAAAACCGGAGGTGATGCATCATGTGACCTGTACTGTAGGCTGATGTATCGATTTTTTGCACCTCGCAATCATCAATCAATACGCCTGTACGTCACGGCCACCGTCATCGTCATCAGGGCGCCCGCTTTGATGTAAGGTGTATGCCAATGTATTAACCCTCCCAGGCGCGGTCCCACCTCCCAGAGACCTGCATGTTTCCGGCGTTTAACGTGTCACGCACCGGAACGTACCTCGTTGACGGGTCCAGACCACAACCTGTTGACGTTCGAATAGGACAACCGCAGCAAATGCACCGCAGTGCGACCACGTGACGCTCGCTTATTGCGTCTTCGCGGACCTAGTGTCAGCGACAGGTTAGTGACCGCACAATTAGCGTTGTTGGGGCCGTCGAAAACGGCGTTGACTTAGAAATAAAATCCTATTGAATTTACCCTTGAAAAGTAAAAAAAATAATAAAGTAAAATTCGTACAACATGTTTCCGCAGCCGGAACTCGAAACGTAATCTCCCGATGACGACCATCGCCGTTACGATGCATTATTTCGGTTAATCATTCATCTGCCGATAATCAGTCAGGGTGATTGAAGTGCTTCCCATAAGTGTGCCATCGTCGGAGAGTGGCCCGAAATTACAGCGATAGCGAAGCGTCACCGTAAAGTCGTAAACTACGCCTACGGTCTGGCCCGTCAATGGGCAAAGAACGTCACCAGACAACAATCTTACCTCGTCGGCCGACACATGGCCAGGGCAGACGAAAACTTTACAACCCTCCTTAAGTACCACAACCGCTTATCGTAACCATAAAACGGTGGCTTCACACCGGAGTAGTGAGAAATGATTGATAAGGCACGCCCGCGTTGACCGTTGAAGGAAGATAGCGTAACGTCACCCGAATTGCCCGAATGTGGGTATGCACATTGCGCTTTTTTTTCCTCCTTTTCCCAAGAAAAAGGTCCGCACATTCCGATGACAGTGACATTGACGGAAATTAAATTAAAAATAAAAGTGCATATCTTATCGATGCCCCCGGTGCATTTATCGGTCCGTCTAATCAAGAAGGACAACACCGATCAGGCTCCTGGCAACATCGGGGGCCCCTTACGGCTCCCTTCGCGAGGCGGCACTTACCTCCTTGGTGTGGAATCCGAGGAAGGACAATTTCCTCACGTTGTTGTCCCGTCGGCTCATGGCTTCGCGCTGGTCCCTGCCTGGTCCTTGTCGATGCGATGGCGCTGGCTGGTGGGGGGTCTTGTCGTTTGCACACACAAATTAAATAAATAAACGATCACACTTTGGCACCGCACTGCTCGTAAAACACTATTCCAGCACTCGAACCGTCTCTAAGGTCACACACTCTTCCTGAAAGCTTTCCGCCTTGAAGAAAACATAGATTAATTAACAAAACACTGCAGGGCTCTTCTTCAGAAAATAGTGTCTTTTAAAACGCGTAAGCATCTACAAACCAGTCGTTCATCTAAAAGGTCCCTACACAGGGCGTCTAGAATCCAGAAGCCCTCCAGGAGCGCACGGCAAAACGGTACGATCTCGGACCTCGGTACTGCTGCTACTGACCCGGCCGAGCACGATTACCCACAGGCGCACCCGAAGGAACTGATCGTTGCCGATAGGAAGTGGCACTAGAGTGGCGCCGCTCGCTTCCTTCGCCTTGGGTTCGACCCGATAAAGCGGCTCGTGCGGTCAACACCACCGGGCGCCACGGTTCGATTATCTTTTCGTGGGGCGGGCAAACAAATGTGCACATCTTACAGGAAAATGAACACCCGACGGGGTGTTGCGGTGCGCTTAGGGATTTTGGCTCTCGGCGACGTCCATTTTATTACACCCGTGCCGCTGCCTGAGCCGCAGCACCACAAACACGGGCATTCCATTCTGGGGATCGCCTGATTCCGGAAACGTAGCTCTGATTTTTATTGTCTGGTCACATCGAAACGGTTGTTAATGGATTCCTGAAGGGATGGATCATTTAGTGTACGGTTGTATGGTACTGATTCACGTGACGTATCGGATTCGGATCACTGTGAAGAATAGTTCGGTTTTGTTGGATATTCTATGTTCGGATCACGATCGGGATCTACGTTCCAGCCCTGTCCACCCTTTTAGCTGCCGGTTTTTTTTTTTTTTTTAATTCTCAAAATTGGATCTTTATTATACAGAGATGTTTGATTACATAAGAGTACAGAGATATTCCACAATGGGATTGCAGCTATTTCATAATTTTAAAGTATCAAAATGATTGAAATGAAAGTATTTCGATTAAAATCTATTTAGATTACATGTTATGCCACGTGGCATTGAGTCATTTTTTAGCTGCCGGTTGATGGGTCGCCACACTCATATTTTTGAATCAAACTGTTATTGACTAATAGTAAAATAATGATTCCTGGTTTGACCGGAGATTGATCGGTTTCTTTGTGAAATACGTCGGTTTGAACCCTTACAGTGGTTGTGTAAAGCCGTAAGTCGATAATAGCACGACTCATTCCGTTCCAACACAAATAAAACCAATTGAGGTCCCGACTGCAATTTGACAAAACGGGTCATTCCATAATTAGATTTCGATGCCCCGATGGCTCCATTACGAAACCCTCCGTTCGAATGCCGATTTGGACCAAAGAAAGCAAAACCGGGCACGTTCTTATCAATTGGCAGGTAACAAGGGTTAAGATATGGCGAAATTATTTTTGCTTTATCGCCAAAAATAATAATAATAAAATTTGCGAATTCGCGAACCGCCAGAATGAGTGCCCAAAAATCCAAGCGCCATGATTGGGCAGCACCATAGCATACGCCCCGAAGTGACGTGTCCGAACTAATCCTACCGCCTGACATTTATTTCGATAATAAGTTACCACAACAAACGGCCGAAGGACCGAGCGTGCTGGTCTTAAAACCGATTCGTCCGGTGGCGATTCCCCAGAACCTGCGCCTGACGACGTTGTGGAAGGAAGAGTCAACGAAAATGAAGAACCAAAAGTAATAAAACCGTAAGCATCCACAATCACAAAAAAGGGGCCAGAGCTCGGTGGCAATTGGAGTGTCAATCGAAGATGATTGATTTCGGTTTATCACGGGTCGTGCGTGCGTGTGTTCCGTCACGCGTTCGTGTTGCTTGCCGTTTTCAACAACAATCAGGCGCGACCATTGTTGTTGGCCACCAGATTCTTGGCGGAGGGCCACTCTCTGTCACTCTTCACCGCAACAATTGGGATATTGTTGGACAATGCGGCCTGAGGCCCTCGGCTCAACGTCACCACGGAGCGGGGTGGGGCCACTCGATAAGGAATGCAAAACGTGCTTCTGGTAATTTGTTGTTCACCCGAATCATCCCTGTTTTGGGCCCTCCCCGGAATGGAGGGTGGTGACGCGAACAGGGGATGCTATTTACTCCGATCTCCGCGGGCCCACGCGTGGCGGATACAATCAGTTCGATAACAACAGTAATAGAAGATGAAAATTTAATTTCCTATCGCCGTAAACCGCCGTGGGCCGACCGACCGTCCGATGTGCGATGTTTGAAGTATGCAAAATGGAACCGTAATGCGCGTGTTTACGGAGGCGCAGATGGGATTAAGTGGAACCTTATCGCATTACACGCTCGTTTGAGCAAACATCAGCACTGGTTTGCCTAGCCAGTATTTGAGGAAGATGGCATAATTTGGAGGATGCGAATTAGATAAAACGTTGGTTTTGGGGTCGGTTATGACGCACTGGTCCTAATTTGGGCACCTCATATCAACATCTATTTGTTAGTAGTTAATAAAACCGGATGGCTTTACCCTACAGAGGTAATTTATGCAAATAGAAGCAAATCGCATTAATTGTACAGCGAACAAGAAATTTCATGATAAACAGGGAAAAAAGCCCCAAAAACCTTAAGTTCGGTTCTATTTTCTTCTGCTAGTGCTAGGTTGTATAATAAGTTTTGACGTTCGATACTAACAGGACGCAGCTACGAGCCTCATTTTATTTATTGGTACACTCTTCATATGAACGTATGTGAAGTTTCATTCAAATCGGTCACCTAGCCATTTAGTATCGATATAAGAAAGCAAAGAAAAATTATGAGCGAATGTTGAAAGTGTATAAGAACTGTTCACCTTTAATTAAGGTGTTAAAATGGAGGTTTCTGAGTTTAAATGTGGTCGTACAAGTCTTCAAGACGATCGAAAGCTGTTTGCAAAATGGGTACCTCATTCGCTAAAAACGCATTCGAAAACGCATCTTTCTTGACAACATTTAAAGCGTTTTCGATAGGATAATGCTCTTCGGTTTCTTCGGTTCCGAAACGAGTTCGTCCAGATATTGCCTAAAAAGATGGTAGCGTCATTTTTGTGGGGTGTGAATGAAATTTTGTTGGCGGATTACTTGCAAACTGGTAAAACAATAATTTTCGATGATTGTTATAACATTCTAGACGTACTGAAAATGAAAATTCGTGAAAAAAGACCCGCTTTAAAGAAGAAAAACATCCTCTTTCATCAGGGTAATGCCCCCTTTCACAAGACCATTTTGAAAAGTGCAAAAATCCATGCATTAAAGTTCAAATTGTTAGAGTATCAACACTATTCACTAGATTTGGCCCCTAGCGACTTCCATATGTCTTCAGACCTTAAAAAAATCGTGCGCAGAAAGCGTTTTTCATCAAATAATGACGCCATAACAGTTGTAAAAAACTTAGTCGTCTAAAACGCTAAAACTTAGTATACAATTTAGTATATTATATTAAAAAGCCGACGAGACGGACGGAGTGTTCTAATAATTTAAATTTTCCGTTCGTCTATTCGATCGTGTATCGTGTATGTTAGATTTTAATATGATCGAACATCAATGCAGAAATGCCCTGGAATAGTTTTTTTAATGAACCAAACTAAACCCTTATCAAATGCTCGTGGTGATCATGCGCTAAAATTGATCAAACTAACTGGACTAACTGCCAAATAAACGACAAAAAACGAAGCATTAGGAGAACGAAAACAGGTCCCACACGTGGACATAATACGACTTTTTGCGACCCGCTTAGATGAGCGTGTTAAACGTTTAGTGTTAACGATAACATGCCTCCTATTGTGAGCGATACCATCATTTATGAATACCAACACGTGGACACTCTCAACCGGAAATCACTGTTCCTCGGTTCCCTATCATCGACTACTGACTGTCGCGTGACTCAAGATAAACCACCAATCGAACACCCGGTAACAGTAGTTCGGCTCCCCCTTGGTGGTGTACCTCGATTAAATCAACCTGTGTCGCGGTAGTATCAGCGGCACTACACCGTGCGAGAACATTGCCCTTTTAAATTCAACAAACAAGCAAAAAAACATGCTTCCCGTGTTGGACATTTTTTGTAGATAAAAAATGGTCACCACCCTGGCACGAACCAACGAACCGGTTATCGGCTATCCATCAGCGCCTTGTCCAACATGACTCGTCTCCGAGAGGGGTTGATAGCACCCCGACAGCGGCAATGATTGATCGCTTCTAGATCTTCGCCAATGTTCTTCCTACTCTACCGGCGCTGTGGATGTTTTATGATCATTATGTTTAGTGTTAAGGGGCAGACTTTTGGTCCACCTGCCGAAGTCAGCCCCGCTCAATCGCTCGCGGCAAAGACACCAGCATGCGAAGACTGGTAGGCAGTACGGGAACGTCGACGGCTCCTTCCACAAGTATAGATAAAAGGAATTAATTTGCGATCAAAGGCCGTCGCGGTGCAATAAAGTTTGTCCACGCAAAGCAAGACGGAGTCTTACCTAATCACACCGGTCGGGAAATTAAATTACGGAACCTTTATGGCGTTATCACCTGTCCCGGTTCTGTTTGGTGCTTTGCGAAAGGAATGTTCAATTCGGTCCGCAAACATTGACACGGTGAATTTCGTGCAGGACGGGCAGGATAATTTCCGCAAAAGTCGCACTTTGCTAATTGGCCACGGGCAAACAGCGCTAATCCTGAGTCAACACCACCATCGGGTTAGCGTTCCCCACCCAGCAAAGAAAACAACGCAATCAATAAACGGACAAATTAATTCCCCAACAGTGAACCTCGAGCCGGCGAGGGTCTAAGCGTGGCCGAGGCAAAAAGGAAAACAAAAACACGGAGCCACCCTCAGCGGACAGTGTTGAGACACTAAATTGCCTCAATTAATGCTAGCGATCGCGATCGCCAGCCGGCATCACATTGCATCACGCCAGTGCACCGGAATGTGCACCGAACCTGCCCGAACGGGTTGTGGCCGGTTTGCGACGGAATCCGTCGGTCAGGCGGCTGGGACCGGGCAGAAAGCATAACACATAACGGGCGATGTGTACGAAACTGGCGCGACAAAAAAAAGGACAAACCGATCTCTATGACGGGGAGGGTTCCTTGAACTAGAATGGTAACCGCGGCAACAAGTGCCGCATGAATCATTTCATAACTCATAGGTTCCATTTTTCCGCTCGCCTCGCTCGCTTCATCGCCTGAATCAAAATTGAGGCGTCACGTTTCAGTTCGCGGCACGGTTTGTCGCCGCGTGCGTTTGGCGCGATCCGTGGTCGCGTGTTCGTGCGATTAATTGAATAATAGATCGGATCGGATCGGATCCTTCATCGACGACGACGTCGGTGAAGGATTCTGGCGAAGGCCTCGGTGACCTTTCGAGTGGCTCGTGCAAACACCGAGCGTCTTGTGTACATCTTGCGGGGTCGATTAGAAACGGTCCATTAAGGAGTTTCTAATCGGTTCATCGGCTCGGCATCTTTTTGATTTATTGAAACGAAGGTCCCCACTGGACGGGGCACCTTCCAAGTGTTTGTACTGTTCGGAGGAAAAACCGGACGACTTCAAAACTAATCACCGTGCATTGGTAGTGCCCATTAATGGCCCCATCTGGGTGTTGGAAAGTGTGTCACCCGATCCAGAACGAAAATGAAACGAGTATAATCGAGACGGAGCTGGTTAATCGATGTAAACTAGGCGCCCGGCCCGTGCGTATCGTGACGAGCCGCTAAGTGGAAATGTCTCACTGACGCGACCGTAATCTGGAGGCCCTTTGCCTGACGGAACTGCCATTTTTTACCGGAGCATTATGCAGCGAGGAGTACAACCTGTCGCCAGGAGGGTAATTATAAGCATCCATGTCTCGGCCTGGACGCTTCGTACGTGAATAAGTTTACGGCACCGGAGGGCCTAGGGTAAGCCGTGCACGTGACAATTCATACGCAACGGGTTCTATGAGCCAACTGGTACGATGTGAGCGATAATTCTGAATTGTTTGGCGAGCTGATAATCTCCGGAAAGGTCGGTAGATTGTAAAGTTAAAGAACCGTTCGATTAGCATTAGATTATATAATTTTATTCGAACCAAAAACTCACTGATTTATTTATAGTAATTAAATTGGGCCCATAAACCCTCAAATAAACAATGGAACGCTGTCGAGTATTACAGAACCAGGCACTCAGCCTATCGCCGGTCGGTCATGTGCAAAAAACAACCTTCCCTCTTGGTCGCCTTCACCCGTTTCGGTGTTGGTTGCATGACAACTTTATCACGAATCGCAAACGCCCCTGACCGTCAATTTCGCCAACCGTGGCCAATGGCCACCGTGGAGGCCTTGGCGGGGATTTGTTTACCGCCCAAAGCCTCAGTGCAACTGATAGTACCGTGAGGGGCTAATGGAGAAGGAAAACACACAAATCGAGGAACCGAAATTGGTCACGCGAACAGCAAACACTGGGCCACCTTAATGCTCACGATTTGAGGCTTGTTGGTAAAAGGGGCAAAATAGAAACGTAAACCGTGTGTCCCGTGTGCCACAGGTTTGCGCATTGCGTTAGACACACCGCTGATGCGGCCATTAACTCTCGGACAACATTCTGAGCGACTGTCACAGTCCGTTATGTTAACCGACCCGCGGAATGGACAATTAACGTGGCAAGCGAAGCGTTTCCACGTTCTACCGACCATCTCGATTTTGACGCAGCAACTGGTTTGTTGTTGTGAAAAAATTCTTCAAACCGACATTAGGAAAATCAAAATCTTAGCCCGTAATGGAGCCTAATGTGAAGACAAATTTAGGCACCCTTCGCTGGCGTATCATCCAATTGAGAGCAATCAGCGCGCCCGTGGCCCACATCTTCGCTAAGGTCAGTTACCAAAGAGGGCGCCCAAAATACGCAAGGCCACCGCACGGCAGAACTCATGTTAAGGCAATCCCGCAGGCGACGCTGGCGCTTATATTATTTTGCACAAAATTGAAGATTCACGCTCGCCCGCGGCCAACCCCAAAGCGCCCGGGGGCCAATTGGTCACGCGTCGATCAATTGATCCGCTGGCAACGCGCTCAATTGGTGGTAAATTGTTTTAGCCTGAAAAACAATCAACGATCGCACGGCGCCCCGCGTCGTCACCGGGAAGAATTCTGCGACTCCATTCTGCGCCAACAGCGCGGCATAACTTCACGGCTGCACGGCCCCGATCGATTAAAATCAATGACACGCCAATAAAGCTCAATCTGCGCCACGATCGGTCCGGCCAAAGATAGTGCCTTGTTTTGACGCTATTCTTTCGGGGGTCTGCGGGGGGGCGGTAGAACCGGAAATTGCAACGGGTCCCCGAGAGCACGATTCGGGCTCTCCGTGGTGGTCACGTGAGCATCCCTCGGCGGTCTGTTGCCATCGGTGAAGCGATCGACAAGTTGATGACCCGTCCAACACGTCCAATCGGTCGCGGTCGGAACTGTGGTGGTCCAGTTACGGCCACGTGGCGCCGGAATGTCTGTTTACTAACAATCGGTTAGCAAAGTACACGATTGCCCAAGCATTTTGAAACATTACGAGGTGTAAAAGTCGAAAATCGAATTTTTTTTTCAAAGAAATCAAATGTTTATAACATTGAAATGAAAATTTTTATTTTATTAAAAATATTTGGGGTGTTTGATAAGTTCGTATGTGAACGTAACCTATGTGAAGTATCATTTCAATCGATCACTTAATTCTTTGCTTACAAGCCATTTAGTATCGAATTGTCTCAAATCAAGTATCGCGCATTGATTGAATTTTTATTTTTGGATGGTTTATAGCAAATTTATGAACGTATGTTGATAGTGTATAGGGACTCTTCACCTTCAATTAGTATATTAGAAAAGGGCTGTCTGAGTTTAAAACGTGATCGTAGTAGCCTCCAAGACGATCCACGTCAAAAACGTCTAGAAACAGACACAACACTTGAAATCGTAGAAAAATACAGGACATCGTATAGGAAAATCGTCGAATGACTGACAAAGAATCAAGCGAAGCTCTAGGCATCTCTTTGGCAGCAGTTTGATTGAATTATTGGGCTTCAGAAAGTTGTGTGGCAAAGCTTTTTCAGACACAAAAAAATCATGCGTGAAAAGCGTTTTCCATGAAATGATGCCGTCATAACAGCTGCGGAAGCATATTTTGAAGCCTTTCCAGATGGAATTTATAAATTGGAGTCTCCTTAGAACAAATGTATTGATGTTCAGGAAGGCCTTAGGCCTGAATTATTAAGGCTATTTCAAACAGTGAAAATATATTTTTCTTTTCGAGACTACGAACTTATTGAACAGCCTATTATGAGGTCTAGGTCCTTCAAACGTATTTGTTAGTATTTTAACGTATTTTTTTACACATTTAGCTGATCCGAAAATTGTTGCTAGGGTTGCGTGTTATTTTCGTCCAAAAGTTCCTGTAGTTCAGCGTCCTCGACCTTTTTTGGAGTCCTCATTCGCACTTTGCTTGTTAAGTTAAGCCTAAGCTCTTCAAAGATACGTCGCAAACCAAATTTAATATTTTTTCCACATGGAACAATTTTCCTGATGTCAAAATAATTTCACATGCTGCCAAATGGGGAGGACCAAATTGACAGCTTGAACCAATCTTTACACAATCCTATTTTCGACTCTTACACCTGTTGGAACTTGCTTGTTTGCTTGGTGGCTTAATCGAGTTCTGGATGAAGAGGCTGGATCTCCATCTAAACACCGTCGAGTGGCGAGTTCAACTCCAATGAATCAAAGCCGACGGCAGACGATCATCACAAAATGTCAACCACGCCCGGGACGGTGGAACAAGTTTTCGTAAAGGGCAACCCGACGGCACCGATCACCGTGACGTTTAGCGCGAACCGCAACTAGAACCGGAGGCACACCCGCGCGCAACGCACTGACTGACGGCGGGAAGTTCTTCAAGTGAGGCACGGCACGGCAACACAAAAGTATCAACAGCACAACCCGTAACATAAACACGAGACCCGCGCGGCGCACCCCGGGTGTCGGGTTGCGCACCGACAACCGGAAGCGCCTGGCCTGGCCCGGCCGGGCCCGCCCAACGATTCACGTTTTTGACCAACATTCGCGAAAACGCCATTTCATTCTCTCGCTCGCCTCGCAGAGGGGCCACACGCGAATGGGGCCGCGCGGGTTGATCGATATCGCTCGGGGTCGGCGCGGTGCTTGTTTTCGTCCATGCGAGCCACGCAAAAACTGGGGATTTTTTATGCTCGCAGGCCGCGCGGAGTGGAGCGTGCCGCGTGCGATCGATTTGGAGCAAACACATCCACTTCGGGGTTGAAAAAGGTATCCGATGGCCTAACGGTGCAACGACACTTGAAGTCGGGGCGCGGGTTTTGGAGAAGAAAAAAACAATCCACCCGAATCCCATAAGGGACAAGTGGAGTGGAGTTCCTCTCGAAAGGTCCCAAAGGCGAATGAATTTGTATTGCGAATGTTGCGAAACAGATTAAGTTGTACCAGAAGTGCGTCAATCAAAACCCGGCCTCCGTTCGCGGCAGCGGCATAAACCTTTCATTAGTCACACACGAGCTCACCAGCCCTAGACCCTCGTATTAATAAGCGGAGCGGCATTGCGCTACCAACGGGTGGTGCGAAAAAAAAAGAAGGAACGCCATGTTCCACCTCCGAATGTTCCGGTTGAGGTTGAGGCGTTGGAAACATGAGATCACTCTTTGCGTCCGCCCTGTCAACGGTTCCGTCGCTGGCGCGATTTGACCTAACGCCAACTCGCACGCCACGGCACGCTGGAACACGTGTCACCGCGGTGCGCCGACGGCCACACCCCCCCTGGGCCATGGCCATCGCGCCAACGGCTCTTTTTTTAAATGCATTAGACCGCCTTTTTCCGATCTCCTTCAAATTGCACTCGTTTCCGCTGCACGCCACCGTGCGTCAACTTCTGCCGGGGGCACATTCGTTTTAATCAAATATGTATGTCGTCGTTAATAAGTTTTAATGCCCAACGTTCGCCCCAAAGGGGTGGGAGCCGTAATGGGGGGCGACATTTTCGCATCGCATTAAACGGAGCTGGCCGCAAGGCGCCCAATTAAGCGACACTGTGACGCAGCAGCACTGTGACGTGAGCTGGGCCGAGCGGATCGTTCAGACATCGTGCTTGGAAGGTGCTCTGTTTCCTGCCCAGGATGCGGAAGGCCGATAGTGTTGTGTCCTCGGGCGACCCTCGATAGTATTTGCCCAGCACAAACAGCTTCACGGAGTTTTATCGTCTCCGCGTAAGATTTTGGCTCTATTTTTGGCTGTGAACTAAGCCCCAAAAATGGCATTTGAGTAAACGAAACGAGACGACATGCAAACAGGTGGGCCGATTCGGCTCTTGTCACACGACAACCATCTAAAAGGCTGGTATTCCAGCTCAATCGGAGGCACAAATGACCTTGCACGCAGCTTGGGACTCTCTGGGAGCGATCTTGGGCATTCAGAAGATCGTGCTGATTACGACTTTCTGTCAGCCCTTCATTCCCTATTTTCTCGAATATTGATTTGTTTCACAGCAAACCTGAGGGCATCTTTTGGGCTGCAATCGCGAGACCCATTGTAGCCGTGAAATTAAACGTAGCGTCGCCGAGGACGTTGCAAAAATGCGGTCAACTGGAATGAAGCTTTGCATTGCTAAACATGTGCGGCCGCGTCCACCGAAACACGTGACACTTATGCTTGCGCGGGGCTTCGTAGCATCGACCTGTCCGCATTACCCATTCGTCTGGAGCATTCGTCTTGGCGTGGCGTTTGTTTACACACGATGACAACATTCTTCTCGGCCGTTGCCTCTTCCCACTTTCTTCGACCGGGTGTAGCATCTTCTCTTCTGCTGCATTTGTTGCAATCACCACTCACACAGAGAGACAAGCGCTGCGCCAGAGGGTGCGCACAGGAGAAAATGGGTTCAAGGAAGGAAACCGGTACCGGGCGCCCGGTATGACCAGGCCATACCCAAAAGGTGAGTTTTTCTTCACCGTTGGTATGTCCTCCGGCGCGCCCGCGTGTGTGTTTGTGTGAACGAGTCAACATAAACCCGAGAGCTTCATCTCCGCGGGTGAGTGGAAAGTTTTTATGCTGCAATTTCGGTTCCTCCGGCGCAGAGAAACTGAAAAAAGGCGCGCGTGAGCCTAGGCCGGCCGAAAAAAAAAATGTAAACAATGCGCGTTAGGTGGACGCGGTATGCACCACCGGGCATTGGTGGGGCAAAAGCAAAATAGAAAATCCACTACTCCAACCACTGGCCACTGGAGATTGATGGAGGCTGCTGCTCCGTCCGTGAGATGGATTTCTTTTTCGCCACCACCACGGGTTTAAATCGCGAGCCCGTTAGGTTTCGGTGCGGGGGGCAGTGTGCAAAACAAACAGTCAAAATTGCGCAGAGTCGAAGATTAGAAGGGTGAATGAAGATTAGAGAAAGTGATTAGAAGAAGAAGGCTGAGAAAGTAAGGTAGAAATGCGGTTGCTGTTGGACACAAACACATTAAGTTGGAAGCTGGATTATGGGTGGAGTTTAATTTTCCGACTGAATCGATCACGATCGATGGAGAGCCACACGAACAGCGCAACACTCGCGGCGGCGTGCACTTTGCCCGCGAGGGTGTGCGAGCTCGCGAATCGGCCACAAACATCAGGCGCGGTCGATCCTCACACCGAGTGAGGATCGAATTTCGGTTTCGATTTCGCGCTCGGTTGCTGCGCTGAGGTTGCCGGTAAAAGCGGCAGCACGCACCGCGCACACCAAAAGTGCCTCCGTTTTCCGAGACCACGCGGTCGTAAACGTCACTCCATATTATTGGGACACAATTAACGGAACGGCGAAGCGAACAAACCCAAATTAATCACGCACCTCGCAGAAGTTCTTGGCGCACACGGGTTCAGAACCGGCGCTTCACTCTGTCCCGCTCGCACACGCTCGTCGCAATCGCGAGATTGTTACCGCACGAACCGCAGCGAATGGCGAGTTCCACGTTCGCACCGCGCAAACTGAACGCGTACGCGACGAAATCAAACTGAAACTATCCACCGATCGCGCGAAGTCCATAACTCAAAAAAGAAGAAAAGGAAGGCACACCACCACCAATACACCAGCCACCGACACACAGTGGGGAATTTGTATGGGAAGGGCGGACATATTTGTTTTTTGGAAGAATCTGTGGACTTTTTTCAACGTAAAAAAACGTTTTATTTGCATGTGTTTTGATTAAATTCAACTTTTTATGAGTAATGCACGCGTTCAAGTATTAGGTGTATGCGTTGAAATTTATCGTTTACATATAGGGGGCGCTACTGTTGGATAGAAGGCACAAATGTCATCAAATAACTGTCAAATGTCAAGCTTAGGCATCTGTCAACAAATCTGCATCATCACATTTGTCAATTTTTCCATTGTGAGATTGTTATTAACACGAAACCATGTGCGAATTCGAGCCAACAAAGCGTCATTTGCGGGAAGTGTTGTTGTATCACTTCCATCTGAAGAAAACTGCAGCCGAAGCATGCCGGTTGCTTCAGGAGGCTTATGGCGATGCTGTTATATGCGAAGCCACTTGTCGTAATTGGTTTCGGCGCTTCAAAAGTGGTGATTTTTGCACTGAGGACAAGGAGCACCCGGGACCAGCGAAGACGTTCGCAGATGAAGAGTTGGAAGCATTGCTGGAAGATGACCCGTGCCAAACACAACAACAGCTTGCAGATGCATGTGGAGTGGACCAAACAACAATTTCCAGACGTTTGAAAGCGTTGGGAATGGTCCAAAAGCTGGGAAACTGGCTGCCTTACGAGTTGAAGCCAAGGGATGTGGAACGCCGTTTGTGCATGAGTGAACAACTGCTCCAACGACACACCCGCAAAGGTTTTTTGCATCGAGTAGTTACTGGCGATGAAAAGTGGGTTCATTATGATAATCCCAAGCGCAAAAAATCGTATGGATACCCGGGTCATGCGACAACATCGACGGCCAAGCGGAACTTCCATGGATCCAAGCTTTTGCTCTGCATTTGGTGGGACCAGCGTGGCGTAATTTATTATGAGCTGCTGAAGCCAAATGAAACAATTACCGGAGACCGCTACCGACTCCAACTAATGCGTTTGAACCGAGCATTGAAGGAGAAACGGCCAGAATATGGCCAAAGGCATAACACGATCATTCTGCAGCACGACAATGCTCGGCCGCATGTAAGCGTAACCAGTAAAGACATACCTTGAAACGCTGAAATGGGAGGTCCTACCCCACCCGCCGTATTCCCCGGATCTGGCTCCTTCGGATTACCATCTTTTCAGGTCAATGGCAAATGCATTAGCTGAGGAACGCTTCACTTCGTATGAAGATTGTAAAAATTGGATTGATCAGTGGATCGCCTTAAAAGATAAGGCATTCTTCCGCGATGGAATCCGACAATTGCCAGAAAGATGGCAAAAAGTAGTGGCTAGCGACGGACACTACTTCGATTGACTAGTTTGTTAAGAGTTTTGAACAATAAACGATTCAATTTGGTAAAAAAACGATAAATTTCTACGCATACTCCTAATAATTCGCGATAAAATTAAACTAGCTTGGGTTTTGCTTGGGGATTATTTATTTCATATGAAAGAAGAATTCATTACTTTTTGAATGATGTATAATGTAGGTACATGACTGTTGTAGAACTGTGCTAACGATCGCGTTAAAGTAGCTAATAAAAGTTAGTTTAAAAGAGCCATTTTTATCACTCTTTCGACTTTGACAGATGAATTCTCGGAATCTACACAACATGGAAGGCTAAAAATTTGGATTTGCCATAGATAACTTATCTATTTTAGGCTAATATAATTAAAACCGTCAGTTTCTTTGTTGACTGAAGTTGATTTATGACCGCCTTTTCCCCACTGTGCGACACCGGCGAAAGCGCCGTCCGTGGGAAAGAGCACGTGTAGCGCGCGTGAGCAGGAAGGAAAGAGAAACAGTCAGTGAGATAGGCCGCGGCCGGTGCATGGTTTGATATGTTCCTAGGGAACTGAGGTTTGAACCCTACACTCACTCGCTAACCACAATGAAAGATTACCAAAATAATGTCGTACTCACCTTTCGCTATCGGCTTAATGCTTGATCACGTGGAAAAGATTGGAACATGAACCAACCAACTCCCTCTAGGACCTTTTCGATGCGCGCGCGCGCCCGTGAACTCACGCGACTTTGGTGCACTGGTTGATGCTGCGCGAAGGTTCGCTTGATGATCGCGATCTTTCTTCTATGCTGGAACCGCGTTGGGTGATGCTTCACACGTAGCTAGACACACACGGGGTACTTTCGCAACATAAACTCTGCTTCGCTCAGCTGGAATGTGCCCGGCATTACCACGCGTTCGCTTCCCTTGTTTGTTTTTATCATTTGAGAGGTTTTGTTCTTCGAAACTTCTGTCATCTCTTTTAGCGAATTTATTATTGTTTTAATTGGTTGCTTTATTGATTTACGTTTTTTAAATAGAGGTTGGTTTCTTTTAGATGTTATGGTTAGCCGGGGACTTTGAGCTTGAAGCTTCTTGCATCTCTTTTTACGGGTTTGTTGGTTTACTGTTGATATGTTGTTTGTTGGATGGTTTTAATTTGATTCGTCAGGCACGTGATGCTTTGTTTGCTCATTAGATGTTGATGTGTAATATTTGCGTGACTAATTCGCAATCTGGGTATGATCCTTGATGGCTGGGGTTCGGTGGGTCGATCCATGGAAGTGTGGTTTGTTTGATTTGGTACTTAGTTCGTTATTGTTTTGTCTTTGCTCTAGCCAAGAAGGTCTTCTTTGGGTAGTTTGGGTTTGTGTTATGGTCTGTCTTTTGTCTGTCGCTGTTGGCTAGGGAGTCGACATGGTCGTTGCCTTTGATGCCGCGGTTACTGCCAATCCAGCAGTAGACTCTGTGATTATTTTCGTTTGGTTTGTTCTACATATTTTATGTATGGCTGTCTGGAGGCTTCGAGAACACTGCCGGAGTCGGCGAAGATTACATTTTGTAATGATATTGTGGCTTATGCGGCTTATGCCTTTCGGATGATGTTTTATTCGGGAGGTTAGTTGTGTTGCTGGGAATTATTTTTCGTTGAGTCAACCGTAGGCCGATAAGAGCTTGTTCCTGGAACCCGATTCGCAGAAAAGCGAAACTTTGGTGCTCGATCTGAATGCTCCTAATATTGTTCGTATAGTGTTATTATCTATGGTAGTTGTAGGTTGAGGACGTTTTCAAGTATTGGTTTGATTGCCATTTTGAAGTGTTAATTCGAGGGGTGCTGTGAGATTTGAGCCTTCGTGTTTTTAAAGGTTTAGTTGGATTTTGATATTATAGTATTTAGTTAGTAGTTAATACTTCGATTGGTTTGTTTCTTTATAAATGCTTCTTCTAGTGTCGTAAGCCTCTTCGCGATGTTTGGCCTTTTTTATACGGAAACTTTTCCTTCGCTCGCCAGCCCGCACTTCGATTTCGTACCGTCGTTTGCGCGAATCGCGCGACTTTTTCGATGTTTTCGTGAACGCCCGCGGTTCGATGATTTATCTCGTACACGCACCACTCGACCGCGCGGTTTTTCGTTTTTTTTCTTTCAGTTTTCATCGCACCAAACCGGTTGATATACGGAATGACGAAAATTCTGTTTTGTAACTGCAATGATAGCCTGATGATTAGGAAGAATTTGAGACCAAACCACATGCCACATCGTGAATGGTGAAATTTCGGTCTGCGTCCCGAGCCGAGGGTTCTGATAACGCGCCTCTGGCGTCCACTCAGTGTAGGATTGTTGTGAAACCCAAGTTTTATCACATTGTTCTTATCAACTGGAATGGGTTGCATGTTCTCCCGAAAGAATGCGTCACTGTTTGCTTTGTTTAGCACTGCGCTGGTAGCAATATAATTAAAATATTATTAATTACTGCGTAACTTGTGTTAATTTGCGTAAAATCCGTTCCATAACGAATGAACAATTTTCTAAATGTGATGTAAAGACCAACTTTGAAGCAGGCACGAATCAGTCGCTAAACAGAAAACTGACGGAAGTTTCTCGTTCGTTAGAATGACCTTGTTTGGCTTTTCTAGTGTTATTTTGGTGGCGCAAACACTGTCCCTACTACGTGTACGTGACTCAGCATCGTAGCGGTGAATTGATGAAGCGAATTGTTAGCAATGGAACTGTGATTAACTTGGCATGTGCTCATGACTAAGATTTCCAACTTCTTCTCCTCCAAACACGTCGCTAGCGAACGTTAAGGCACTGTTATTGTGGCAATTCTGTCGTACAATATGGGCCCGATTGCGGCAAGGATTATCGAATACCGGATCGAATACCAATGACGCCACTGGCAGACGTGAGCAGATTCTATAATGATCGTTCCGGGCAACATCGTTAAAGTAGCGATCGAGTAGACGAATACGTAGCTAATTGGTGAACAATTACTACCTTAATTGTCACCCGTACCGGGAGAGCACATGAGTCCAACTGGTACCTCGTACCTCGTCAGTCGTACGAATCACTCTTTAACATGTGAGGTTCGTAAAGAAACCCTTAACTTTTTTGTGGTTTCAAATTCAATGTTTAACTGGCATTTAAAACTACTAATTTGTGGGGAGCCAAAGACACGGCTCCTTACTACGCAAGGTAGGTCACAAACATCCAATGACATCATTCTGATAATGTAATGTTTAAACACACCACGAGAAACAAGACATCAAACGCTAATTTATGCATCATTGACATTGTGTATAAATGTTATCAAGGCGTCAAACCCGCAAGAAACCGCAGTGATGATAATCGATGCCACTAAAGATCCACCAGCATGGCAAACAGCACTTGGGTGACAGCGTAAACCGTGCCTGACCACTGGGAGCACTTGTTTAGCAGTGGGATGCAAATTTCGGAAACAACTTATTTCCAAACACGATAATCAATGGTGTCTTTTGGCATGTCTGCGAACCGGATCGATCCGGCTACGTTGCCGGTTAAAGCTGCTTTACATTAAGCCATCGGTGCGACAACAGCAAGAAGTTGACAGTTCTTGGACGATTACACCGGAATAGACGGCGATGTGATACTTTCTTAACCGCTGGCGCAAAGAACGCCACTCCTAAAGCGAGAGTGGCCATTTCTTAAAACCTCCTCTTCGCCTTACGCTCGCATTGATAGATGGTATTTTTAGTTTATTCATTCTTTCAGTGGTTGTAAGAATACATTGCATTTTACAGGTTCTTTACCGGTGCATAAACTTTACCACCTCTTTACACGCTAGTTGTTGTTACTGGTTTTTATGTGGGTTTTTTTGTGTGTTGTTCACAAGTTTCTCGCATTGAGTTGTTTCTTTGTTTCGCCGATTTTGATTTGGGTCGTGTGCTCCGGTATCCTTTCGTCGCACTGTAGAAAAAAGCATTCCATTCGCCTCTGGCTGGTTTGCCGTTAAATTAATATCTTAGCAGAAACATCGAACAAACGTGAGGCATTAATTAGTTAATATTATTACATTTAATGCATGTCGGCTTGTCACCGTGGTCTACAACGGGGAAACAGGGTTGAGGGGCACTGGGTGCTGCTGCTGGGTGGCCACAAGGGCTGACAACAGAATGATGCGTTAACAAGCTTCTCAATACGCACGTGTGACGTTTCGTTCTCCCTTCAATCGCTCACCGACGGTCCTCTACGCATTTTTTCTCTCTCGTTTGCACCCCTTTTACAATAATGATTAGTACAAGATTCTCACGTTCCTTAGCGTAAGGTCGCTAATTCGATTGGTTCGTTCCTTCTTGGGTGGTCAAGCATGGACGCGTGGAGCTCATGGTTGGATTGAGTCTCTGTTGTTTCATTCGATTATCGCCCAATATGTGTTTAGGGTGTAGCTTACGATGCCCTTCTCCCGTTCAAACCGCCGCAACATATGGTTCGGGTCAAGAGCATTTGTGGTTATAGCGAGCGCGCTCGCTACGGTAATATCTTAAAATGGAATATCATTCGATCAGACTTTAGGTGCGCGCCCGTTGTTCGTTAGCGATATTTATATCCATTTGCTCGAGTCTTTGCTTGTGGCGAAAGAACGAAGTGGAAGTGTGTATCAAATGATAGGGAACGCGTATGAATGAAACAGTTCATTTCCTGTTTGGGAATAAATAAAATGGATCTCTAATGGTCTATTATTCTGCAAGTGGTCCAATGATAATACTTTCCAAAAATGATCGCCTAAATCGTAAAGAGAGCTCCGTTCAATCACTAGTCCCCGGAAGGCGTTACCGATTAAGATAATCGTTTTATATTAATCACATTGAGAACAGAGGTGGATAGATAATTTAGAGAATACCTTTTGAGGGAGCCATTCTTTCGCGCAGTTTGCACTGCTGCTAGGAATGGCTTCATAAATAATGATCTGCGGCACGTTTTAAGTAATAGTGATTCGATTTAACAACGGCAGGATATAGAATCCAACTAAAGCACGGTGTGACATGGGATGCTGTATAGGACGAACGATCGGTTTTGTATGGTACGCATTTCGTATGCTTCGCCGCGTTGCATCTAATTGTAGGTTATTACAATGACTTTCTTATACACAAATACAGTAGCTATCGTGATTTCCTTTTTGCCTTCGCGAAACAGCGATTTGTTGACCCTCGTTTTCGCACTGGTAGCGCTGTGAAAGGACGGGGATAATGCAGGAAATGGGATTAGGATTGCGGGGTGGCTACACTAGGGGGAGGGACAGCTTGATTGCAAGGTTGTCTTATGTACCTTGCTTTGCTGCAGTAAAGAAACCATGGACCCTTCACCAGACCGGTCGGGGAGCCCTCGTTTAGACACTATATAATACAGAAGAAACAAACGTACGATACACTGGCTTACATGACTTTTCGGGATGCACCTATCGCAAGGTGCAGGATTCCCTTCGTACGCTTCAAGAACAACATGGAAATGGAACGGGGAGGGGCCCTTTTCTATCGTACACTGGTGCGCGGACTGAAATGATGAGATTTAATCGTATGAACAAATACAAAACAAATCGTTTACAACAGAATGTAACAGGGAAGATGGGCACTATTCGAGCGATCCTCGAAACGCGGTAGTTTCTCCGCAATCTGGCTGGTGGCGTGGCGTGGCTGTGGGCTTTTAGATTGGTGGTAATGCCCACAGGGTGGCCGTCTTGTCTGCCGAGGTGGAGAGGAAAGAAAAGTCCACCGGATGCCAGCGGCCCGATATCACCTTGTCCGTGTGCTGGGCAACCACCACCGACGGTAGGGGCATCGTGAGGTCTCCCTGCAGATCGGTCAGCACAAGTTTGTTGTCGTAGCCGGCGGTCAACAGATAGTACGCGGAGGGTGAGAAACGGATCGATCTAAAATGAATCCAAAATACAGTCATCATCCGAACAAACCAAAACTACTGCAGCAGAAGGGTACTGCCACCGAACCTACCGAACGTCGGCGGAATGTGGTTTGAAGCACTGGATCGGCCGATTGCCACGAATGTCGTACAGCACACACGAGCTATCCTCGTGCCCGGACACCAGCAACCGTCCCGACGGGTCCACACAAACCGCTGCCACCGGTGACCCTTGCCGCGATCCGGGTGACGTCGCTGGGGTCACCATATTGACGCATCCTCGCGTACGCAAATCCCAGAAACGGACCGTTTTATCCTGCGAGGAAAGAAAACGGAATGTTAAAATCTTCGCTTTCTTCTGAAGCGGGACCAACCCGCCGGCTCCTTACCTGTGATCCGGAGACGAACATAACGCCACCCCAGTTGTAGAGGGACAGGACGTGACCGCCGTGGCCGCTGAGCGCCTGGAACGGGGTGGAGGTTTCGCAGTCCGTGACGTAGATCTTGCAGTCCCCGGCACCGCCACTGATCAGCAGGCTGGACTTGTTCGAGCTGTCCTCGAGGAAGCACAGGTCGCGCACGGTGCCGTCGTGCATGGTCAGTTCCATCTCTTGGCCCTCGAGCTGCTTCTGGGACTCGTTGAAGCGCATCAGCTTCACGGTTTTGTCGTTCGACCCGGTCGCTATCAGATCACCGGCCGGCGACCACGCCATACAGTAGATCGAGCCCTTGTGGTGCTTCGTCCGCTTGAACAGTACCGTCGGCTGGTACGTGCTGTGGTCTTCCCTGTGGAACGAAATGCCATATATCGAGAGGTTAGAGGACACAAACGGAAGGAATGGATGCTCATTTTAAATTCATCTTAAACATAACGCTTAGAGTTTGGACGTCCCATTAGTTTTTTAACAACATCTTTGGTGTTACGTTGATATTTCAGTTTAAGTTTGTAGACAGATAAGTTAATAACGACGGCCATCGACAACATTCATTTTGCAAGAGTCTTCAAACGGAAATCCACGCCTATAACACAATCTTTTGCCGTTCCAAATCCAGATAACACAAAAAACTGATATCAATGTTAGCCATCTCGCTCACCAGCTTGTTTCACATCGTTTGCTGCGTGCGTGAAAAAAAAATGGATAAACAGACACACAAGGCGAAAAACATTGATTATTATACGGTGGCTCACAATGAACCCCTTGCCCGCCTACAGGACGCCACTGGCGGTGCGCATTGATGCATTAATGCTTCCCTGTGTTCCGGTGGAGCATGTCCACCGTTAAGGGAGGGCTCATGATTATGGTCATGCGGCGGTGTGGCATGCAATAGGCAACCATCTAAAGCAGGTGCGAATGCATTCACAAATAAAGATCGATTGGCCTTCGAGAACGAGTTGATGAACGAGGTGCACAAGAGCGTCTTGAGGACATTTAGAGCGGGTCAACTAAAAAACAAATTAACAATGCCACTACAATGTTGCGCGCGGTGGTGTGTGAAAGCCCGGGATGAGTAATCGATGTGTGTGCTTCTCGGAATGTTTGTGTATCTCGACCGTTAGTTCCTCGGGCTGGGCTTTCACCCCCCTTACCTGATCTCCGACAGCGACGGGTACTCGCAGATCCGGAACGTCTTCGAGTTGGAACCGACCGCGTAGATGCGCCCGTTCGGGTGGAACTCCGCGCACCGTACCGCCTGCACATCCTCGAGCGTCGTCACCGCGACGAACCGTGGTCGATTTTGGTCCGATTGCTGTGGAATGTTGTCCGCAGAGAGAGAGAGAGAGACATAGAAAGAGAGAGAAGGAAAAACCCATCAAATCAATTACAAAGCTCACAGAAGGAAATCACATATTAATCACGGCAAAACATGACATCGGCAGCGTTGGTGAAGCTCCCGGGTCCGGGCCGGACCCCGGGATGAAGATCGTGTTTTCTAAGTCGTTTGGCTCCGGTTCCCGGTGGCAAGTCTGCGGCGGCGACCGTTGCTCAAACTCGAGTTTCTTTGATCGAGATAAACGTTCCAGTATGACGACCGCCTGAAGGTCCCCGGGAACCGGGCGTTGCAGCCACGGAAAGGTCAACGGATTGGCGGAGAAAAGCTATAAACCCGATAACCGGCCAGGCCGTTTCCGGCCAGCGTTTGGCCCCTGCGGTGGCGGGTGGTCAGCAAGCTAGCGAAACATCGCTTTACGCAATCATCACGTTTCAGAAGACTTTCTTTCTGCGCGGCGCGGCCGTTGTGTTTTGCAACAACGACGACGACGACGACGACGGTGCGGTACGTAAACAATAATTACACACATGGGGCAGCAGGTGGCGCAGGGGTACCTCCTTCTAGTTTTGCATCCGTGAGAAGAAAATTATTTCTGCAACTAGAGTGTGTTGCAACATAATTTTTCAACTTCTTTCTTTTCTCGCGCGGTCAGTAAGTGCCCAACCACCTGGGGTTTATTACTTCTCGGTACGTTGTGTATATTCGAAAGTGGACATCCCTCTCTCGGTGTACGTCGAGAGAGAGTGTTTCACTCTCGTTCGGGATCGTTAAAAAATGCAGAGGCCCACAAGGACCCGTAGTGCGTGTTATGACGGCCGGTGGACATTTAAGACCGAACCTTGGTCACCATTTCACCGAAAAGTTTACGATTATTTAACACAATCTCGTCGCCCGTCGTAGGGGACATTTACTTTTCACTGGGCACTTAAATTTAATCACCCGGGCCGGCCGATCGGTAGTGCAAGATCGTTGTTGCAACAATCGCCGTCGGCATGGACGGGGCGCATCCACGACACTTTTGTCCCGTTCCGTTCGGAGTGAGCCTTCGGAGTGCATGTTGCGAACCGGACCCACAAAGACCTGTCCCCGAGAGCTCGGTGTCAACCTTCGGCCGTGGCGGTGTGACCGTGGAAGGAAAATCCACTTTCCCAATCGGTTTCGGATCGCTACCCGGCGACGACGACGACGCATGATGACGGTCCGTCCATAAAAACTGATGTTCCGTGCCCCTGCTTTTTTACGAGCCAACCAGCGGACCAACAAACCCCGGGTCGGCCCGGGGGCGCGCAGCCTCATTAAGCTGCTCGGTTGTAATTGGCGCGCTGCTGGTAGGATATGGCGCGCTTGCTCGCTCTCGGTGGTGCGTAATTTCATCCGGATCTGATCCGGGCGCCCCGTTCACAGGAACTGTTGGCTGGTCCGAACCGGACAGTCAGGGACCACTAAAGTGCATTAAAAATTTTGATTCACCCCAAAAGAGGTAGCGATAGACCGAGAGTCAAGAGAGATTGTTGCACTTCAAATCCCAGCGCAACATTATTTTCCCGAACGAGAGACGGTCGTCCCGGTTTACGGGTTACTTTCTTTCCCGAGGCTTTAGACCGATTTGCGACCGACCGATGATGATGGTGATCATGGCTCAGACCATCGTCAAGCGGAAAGGATTTTAATCACGCAGCGCATTTAATCACCGCATCAGACCGCCACGTAGCCCGTTGGAAAGCTCGACGTTTAACCCGCCATTTAACACGCGTCCGCGGGGATCATACGCGATCGCCTGGGTACCACATACCATTAGCACAACATTGGCCTTCACACCGTCATCGTAAACGCACGAACCGAGAGCCGACCGACGACCAGTTTCCACGGGCGACAGGAAAATGGCCGTATAAATCGTTGTCGGCAACGTCTCACGATCACATGATGAGATCGCGGACTGTCAGGCAGCTGTCAAACACACTCACGTCGATCGTCGCCATCGTCGACCGAGATGCACTTTTGCTGCTGCTGCTGCGTAATTAATTGCCCGCCCGCGATGGGGGCTCTCGCGCTCGCAATTGCGCATCGAAAGTGAAATGAAGTGCAACGGAGAAAATTTCAAACTCCCCTTTGGCGGTTTCATAATAAAGTAGTGCACCGGCCGCCAGTGATGAACCGTCAGGCGCATCTCGAACGCCCTTTCTCCACAAACCAGTGCGACTTTCGAACGGAGGATCGATTGCTGCTCCGACAGTTAACTATCACCGAGTCGGGTGCTGATCATTTGATCCGTTCAATTAACGTGCGCGGGAGCACGAAGAGCAGGCGCAACTCGGGCGCAAATGGGCATGCAAAATGAGGAACCATTTTACTTTCGAACCACGGTTCGGGTGGCTTCCACGTGTTTTGAACAAGGAGTTGGCTTTGGCTTCAGTTTTTCTTGCTTTTGTTATGGAAATGGCAGATCCGTGAGCCTTAATCCCGATTAAGTCATTTGGTGAAAAAAGAATTGTAGCGTACATAATTTACGAGCCAGATTGGGTGAGGTTTTGGACGATAGTGACACAGTTGTGTAAGCCACCGTTTCGTAACCGTGAATGTCGAGAGGCTGAGTTAATAAATATTCGATTTTATTGTAATAATAACGGTGATACCTGTTCCATTTCGGACGGAGAAAGGCCTTCAGCACCATCTCTTTCTCCATTATGCATCATTGTGAATGCATCCATGAATCCATGTATCTTCGGTGTATTATGAAATTTGAACTAACAAATAATTAGGAATAGCTAATTTGTGGTCAGTAGGTTTCTTGTGTCCAGCTTTTTATAGCATTCCTGTTGTTTCCGGTTCCCAATGGGCCACTGAAAAAGTTTCCTGGTATTTTGTTACTAGATCGCCGTTGATCTCCTTATTTCTTTTCCCTAACACGTGTTCCATTTTTTCGAAAAAAAGTTATACAAATTTCAAAATTTCAAATTTCAATGCTGGTCGATCACATAATATTGGGTAGAAACAAAAGGATGAGTAGAATGGAAAATCCACGGCCGTTGATGAAAGTTCCCACAAAGCAATAGTAAAGTGAAACATAAGTGAAACAAACCGCTCAGAAGCGACTTGTGCTGGCGAAGAAAACTGAGATAAACTTAGTTATCAAAAATCATTGCCCAATACCGTAATGAATTATTCTTCAATCGACTAAACATCCTCTGCAAAGAACGCTGCAAGCAATCGATAAGAGATCCACAATCTGATCCTATTACTGTGTTGCTGTTGCTTCCCGGAGTCAGCTGGGCATCGACACAGTAGTACCGAAATTTTATTCCAATTTTTGCACCATACGCCCGCCCGGTTGGCAAGCAATTCTTTGCGGACGTGTTTCGTCGGGGCGCTGCGCGGTTAAACTCTGGGCGGGAGCAGTTATCCAAACCGTACAACACAACGCAATGAAAATACCACGAACCAGTAAGATTACAGGTTGCGGGCGCAAATTACTTTTCCTCCCAGCTGGTCGAGTACTTCCGGTTTTTGGCCGTTGGAGTCGTGTTTTGCCGAAAACTAATTTGCAATACCCGAACCGACCGATAACCGAGAGCGCATAAAACTATAACGCTACCGTTGGGGTGGTTTAGGTAAACCACTTACCAAGACGGGCGGTACTCGTCGGGAGCCGCTTTGACTTGAATAGGGACTTGTTGGGGTGCGCAAACGGCGAACCCGATGTGTGAAAAAACACGTGCTCGTAACGATTGGCTTGGTTGGCTTAATTACGTAAAATTCTGTTTTTATCCGGACACAATAACTTCACCCCGTACCCGAATATTTCATAACACTGCTCTCACTGTCGAAGTCCACTTCTACGTTCTGTTTATGTTTTTCTCATTCCGCGTGATCACCTCCCGAAAACTGGTTGGTGGCTGCCAAAAGTGCAATGGCACTCCGCGGATCGGTTACACTCCGATCGGGTGTTGTTGTTGTTGAGCCACATCACACCATAGCCCACCCAAACACACATAATGATGATAGGAAGAACCGAGGCATTGCGATCGATCCACTTCTAATCGCGATCGTGGCCGGCTCACCCGCAGACATCGAAAATCGAGATGGGTGTTGGGTATTTAAAAAAGTCCAAACAAAAATCGGCACCCGCACAAACACTCAAGCTGGGTTGCGCAATGATTTCGAGGAGCCTGTAGGGAGAAAGACCCGTCCCGGCGGACCGATCGGTCCACAAAAGCGATTCAGCAGCGCATTTTCATCCATTGCGTGTGATGATTCGCGCCTCATCTCGGCCTGGCGGAATCGGGTGGAAAAAAGAGGTGTGAAAATGGACACGTTACGCTCGCCGGCCACCCCCTGCCGAAAGGCCGAAAAAAGGGGGCCGCGATCATGCACCTACTCTCCCCCCTTTGTTCCACCCGGGGGGATGCTGCATAACCCAAGCGCCCAAAACCCAAGCGCACACCAGCGTGGCCGGCCGGAAATTCGGATCGAATCGTGAATTGCGCGAATTGAATGCCATTAAGTAGAACCTAAATGGCGGGAAGTAGGCCACCGGCCTATAACCGGTGCAACCCCACACCGACCGACCGACGGACCTAAATATCCGCCCGGGTGGGTCGGCGGCCCATCCACTCAAACCAGGTTTCTCCCCAATGGGGGAGCTCGGAACAATAACGATCCCGAACCGGGTTGAAGGGTTTCGAGTTTATCAAACGATAAGCATCACATGGAAGTGTTGGTGATCGGCAAAGTTTCCCTTTAAAAAGTAAACTTAAGGCTAGTCCCCAGAAAACAGGGATTCGGCTCGCCCAAGTCCAAAAGAGCCGAGTTGGTGGATTGAGAAAATGGAATTATAATGAAGATTAACTTCTTATTTACCGCGATCTCGCATCTCGACGATTACGCAGCCGCGATTACCCAGCCCTCGGGATGGTAAATATGCAAATGAAACACACACGCGTACACATACACCAGTGGTTATAGGGGCTAATTATGCGTCCTATTCAAATCACCCGTTATGCCAACGGCGGCCAACTGTGTAACCGGAAATTGGCTGTAGGAAAACAACCAACTGGCGGGAAGTTCCTGGAGCGCGTCACATCTCGTCACATTTCTGTCACCGATCCGGTGGTCACTCCGGTTCTGTCCACGGCGCACGAAAGTCCAACGAGGGGTGGCAAACGATTTAATATAATTAAACGCATTAAGCCGAAGTAAGAAAAAAAACTAAAACTACTTTCCCGAAAAAAGCGCACCGTCATAGTGTCGGTTTGGTTGGCCGCGAAGGCCGCGATTGAAGAAAAACTCCCGGCCAAAGATAAACGATCGAAACGGTGAAGCGAGCGCCTGATGTTACCCAGGGTCTGCCCCGCGAGCCCAGGGCTAACCCTTTCCCGCCTAGGCCCGGCTGGCATCATCTGGTGGTCGGTGTGCGTTTTGATGGGGTGTCTTCGTTCCGTCACTCCGCGGAGCTAACAGTACCGTCGCGCCGGGCAAGCAGCGTACCGACCGAAACCAGGTCACACATTCACAGGGCCCGATAGCCAACCGGGGGCCAGGTGTGAGTCTCCTTTGGAGAGCGGAGAAGACAAATCTGAGCCATCCGAAGTTGAACGGAGGCACAAACATAAATATTTGCGCGCACGGTTGACGAAATGAAAATGATGTAAGACGCACGCGGGTGATAAATATTGGAGCAGGTGGAACCATTAACATCGTCAGCAGAGTGTAGAATAGGATGAATAAATTTTATGCGTCGCGAGTCTTACACAACCATTACAAATTGTGTGACTCTGAAAGGCTTTCATCCGTTAGCCACCTAATGTTGCTTGAATAACACACAGCTAAATGACGAACTGGGCCTCTGATTCAATTACTACAAGGTTGTTCAATAAGTTTTGCGCTTCAACCGCAGATGACGCTGCTACTATTTGCTAAGTTTTTTATGTTGGTGCACTCTTCATATGAACATTTGTGAAGTTTCATTTCAATCGAACACTTAATTTTTTTTACAAGCCATTTAGAATCGACGAGTCACAGTATTTTTTACAATGGACAAAAATCAAGTATCGTGCAGTGATTGGATTTTTATTTTTGGAAGGTTTAAAAGCAAATGAAATTTATGAACGAATGTATTTCATATTTTGCATTATTTGGACTGAAGTATTGGGCTCAGAAAGCTTTATTGGGCTCAGAAAGCTCAGAAAGCTCAGAAAGACTTATCCCTATGGATGAGCCTTGGATGTATCACAATGATCCTGAATCAAGACATGAAGCTGAAGAGTGGTGTGAACCAGGTTCTCCGGCTCCGAAACGTGTTTGTATCCAGAAAGCAGCTAAGAAGATGTTGGCATCGGTTTTTTGGAATTCGAAAGGAATTTTATTTGTGGATTACTTCAAAACTAGTAAAACAAACACTTTTGAAAAGTGTTGTATAAAAGCTTACCAGCTGAAGAAAAAAAGACCTGGTTTGCAGCCAATGTAGCCATTCAGGGCATTTTGACCATGACTAAAAGTTCGAATTGCTCTTCGTATTCACCAGGTTTTGGGCCCTAGCGACATCTATCTGTTTTCAGACTCAAAAAAATCATGCGTGAAACGCGTTTTTCATCAAATGATGACATCAAAACAGCGGTGAAAGCATATTTTGCAGCCCTTCCAGGTTCTCGCTTCAAGCACGGAATTCATAAATTGGAATCTCCTTTGAAAAAGTGTATTTATGTTTAGGGGGACCATACTGAATAGTAAAGTGTCTTTTAAACCATAAAAATATGTTTTTCTTATCGAACTGCCAAACTTATTGAACAGCCTGGTAAGGTCACAACAAAATGACGAACTGTGCCCAAATTCAATTGCTTAAAAATGGAAAAGTTTGAGCTGCTCCTCACGTGAACCAATCCACATCACAAGCGCAGCTCATTAATATTGCGAAACTCATTACTGGTCCTACAGCTGCGGCCTGGCATAACTTGATTACATCCGATCCGATCGCGGTGGTTCCGATCGGCCTACACAAGGGTTGAAGGGCGCACCCCACCCCCGTGTGGAGCGTGTTCTGTTTTGCGGCCTGAAAAGTGAAACTTCAAGTAACCAGGCCCGGACCAGGGCGGTTACTCCACTTTCAGCACACCGGTGCCCGGCACGCACCAATTCCTTCGCCACTGACCAAGGCAGGCAAACTCCCAGCTCCCAACGCCACTCGGTCTAATTGCTGATTAGCATAAACCCGCCCACGATGACAATGCTCCCGGTCCGCAGAGAAACCACACAAAATCGTCATAAAGAAATCTCCATCGTTCTAAATGCGCTCGCCCGGACAGGGGGCCACATCCGTTGTCTCCTCCCGTTATGTGCGCCGCCGTTGGTTTTGATTTAAATTGAATTTTTTTAAGTCAGCCTCATTGCGGCGGTCGCATGCAGATTTCACTTTTTACTTTCGAGCGAGGCCAATAATGAGGGCTGCCGTCAGTAACCGTAGCAGTGTTGTGCTTCGTGATCATTAGTGGCCACTGTGAGGCTAATTTTGATCCGACTGCAAGAGAAGTTACTCACCGATGAAGCCGTAACCTTCGAAGGCGCTAAGCTGGCTAAGAAACTCGACCTGAACCCTTTAACCGGAGGCCCACTACCACGTCTGGATTAAGGCTCACCGGTTGCTCCCATTTGGGGATCTTTAATTCCGGGTGTCTAATTCCGGGCATGTATGTTTCCGTGGGACCGACCACAACTAAGCTCCAGCCAGCTACTCCGAAACAGTAAATTTGAGACTAATTCCCGTTTCGAAAAAAGTTTGCAGCCAAAGCACAGTAGTACCACTGTTGATGCTGTACAGGTGCTGACCACCCTGTGCTGGGGAGCGATTTGGATCAAATAGGTAGCCGCGTTTTGACCGCGGCACAAATTCGCAACACACGTTTCGATAGCCTGTTACCGGTGGCTCCGTTTCCTAATCGTTTCACCTTTCACACCGATTGCCTTCCGTGGGCTGAAATGCGTGCAATTTTGGAGATCCGATCGTCATCCGGATTTCCACCTCCATACTTTATCCATTGCGCCGTTTCCGGGTGAACGAAGATGATGGGCGTAGCGAATGGGCAAAGCGTTCCTCGTGACGTGATAAAACCCGCGGCAGGATTAGTTTGGTTTTCAGGCATTTCGTTCGCCCAAGCTGATCATCGGCACCAGCTGATCGCTGCGTTCGATTACCAATGTGGAGCAGCGGGCAGATGCAGGAAATCTTTTCCACCCATAAAAATAGCGAAAACCTGTTTAGCATAACTGTGACCGTCCATTTCCAGCAAGGGTAGCTGAGTAGGAACCGGCCGAGAAGATTGTTCCCATGGTCAGCTACCAATTGCAGTTGGGTTCGTTTCAACGTCAAGGGTTCGCTTCACCGTTATGTGGCGCTCAATTATAGAATCAGATGATTAACATTACCATTTATCATACACTAACCAAGAAGAGGTAATGATAGTTTTAAATGAGATGTTAAGCTACTCAAGCTTCAAGCCGCATTTTGATGCAATTTTGTCCAAACTAGAGCTGCTACATCAAGTAGTATTATAAACATCATCGATCGATCGACCGTGGCCCATCCGTAGATCACCTGTCTGCGCTACCTCGATTAATCGGTTCCTATGCTAAAGATGTCACTTCGAACCCTGACAGCACATGTCGTTTTGAGTGCAAATCTTCAACTCTGTGTCGAATACGGCTATTTCCACTGTAATAAAAATACATAAATCAATCGATTTCTGGGTGATCATCATTTTACAGATCATTCATTTTTTACAGACACTTTAAAGGCTGTCAGAAAACCAAATCTACCGGCCACAGTGTGGAAAGACTTAATTTGGCCTAATCAAACCATTCGAAACCTGTTTGAATGCCGAAGATATGATGGAAAAGTTTGGGGTGTGTAAAGTGGTTAATTGGATGACCACATGATCAAAAATTGGGATAGTGATTGGGATAGGGATTGATTTCTCCGATTAGAGTTACCTTCTTCTTGAGCTAAATGATAACATTCAACAAGATCGACAAGTTATCGATCGACGCCAGCAACATTATTGAACTGACTTGACCGGAATGTTTTTTTTCTTTTAGTTTTAGTGTACAAACGAACAAAACTAAACTCGCCGGGCCTAATTTGAGTTGGAAAAATGGATTTCATTTGATCCGCTGAAGAGCTCACTCGGGTTTACCGCCAACACCACACCCGAAAGCTTGCCACAAAATTGGAACCCAAGCTTCAGCGTACTTGGACAGCGATGGGTTGTTTTAGTACTTCGACGCGTCCAAATGCGTTAGCTACAGCTGAAAGCCCCCAACCTGCGGGATGCGTGAGAAACGGATGCTGCAGATTGGAGGGAACCACCGGCCGACCTCCGGTTTGCGGTTCCCAATCTTACCGGAGTGAATCTGCAACACCCGGCAAAAAGGGGCGAACAAAAAAGAAATCTACTCCACGAGGCGACCCGAGAAATAAAAAGGAAATTCTCGCACAAATGTTTATAACACGCTGGAGTCCGTTGCCGAAATTAACTGGATTGCCTTACTTTTATTGTAGGTTTATACAGTTTTCTAGTTTGGAGCAATATAACGAACTGAGACAGACAGAAAGAAAGAAGACCCCTTTTCAGGAATGCGTTTGCCGTTGTCTGACACGCAGCCGGCTTCTGCCCGGAACTGGCAGCCCGCAGAAAATTTAATTAAGAAAGAATTTTCACGCCTCCCTACACCCTGTTCCGCCCGGCGTCGTTTCGTAACATTTTCCTACGCGTCATCGCCGGCCACGCGAAGGCAGGAAAACGCACGCCAAAAGCACCCGATTCTCGATAAATTCGGTATCCGGCAAGTGGAGGGGATGGTCCTGGGGGGGCCGGTGGTAGAATTTTCTTTCGATCACCTTCCGGTACGAGCCACTAATCGAATTTTCTTCGGCCCCACTCTCAAACGGTCCCGATGATTGTGGTTCGCTTGGTCCAAACCCCAAGTCCAAAAATTGGAGTTTGAGAAGCCGAAGGATGGAAAGTAACAAAAACAACCTGGCAGAGAAAGAGAGAGAGACAGAGGCGGAACAGAGAAATAATAGAGATCACCACCCAGTGTAGTGCACAAACACCGCAGAAAAGCCACACGACATACCGCCGCGCACGGTTCCGGTGGTCGGTGTCGATGTGTTGGAAAGAAAGTTTCCCTCCAACCGGACCGAAATCAATCAGCAAATCACCCGGGCCCCGCGATCCACCACACCCCTTGTGGTCTCTGGCGCCCCCGCCCTCCCCTGCCTCGCAGGAACCGTCCACCGCCAAGAAAGCGCCATCTCGGCCGTGGCGGTGATGCTGGCGCGGTGTGTGGTGTTTTTAATTGTAATTAAGTTAACGGATTGTTTCGTGGTTCGAATTTTCTCCCCACATACACACGGACACACAACCGACCACAAAACCAGCGCGACACCGCGGCCTATCCGGCAGCTCGGGAGGATCGGTGGTTGCGAATTGTGGGCTGGCTGATGGAATCCAATAAATCACCCAAATGGTACGGGGGCCGTTGCGTGATCTTCGCCACCATCACAGCTGAGGTTGGGCTGAGAAAATTCGAGAAGCAGCGCAGAAGAAGCAGCTCACGCAATACGGTTGACAGTGAGGCCATTCTCACAGAGGTTTCCCAAACCCGCAACGCTTTGGAAAGTGCGGTGCGAAGAAAATTCGTGCAACGTCGATGGCTTTGGCGTGTGGCATTGACTTTGGCAGCTCTTGTTTGTCAGTTTGCCGAGGGCTACGAAACTAATGAATTTCACTTACGAGCGTTTGGCTGGAGACTTGGGACCTTGGTCTTTTGATTGCGAACACACAGTTTCACTAGAAGCCCTAAAATTTTCAAGTGGAGGTTGATCAGATCGGTTTTGAAAGGCACCAATGTTGTTCAATTCTGAGACCTCATTCGAAGGTTTATAGTTATTACGTAAAAGGGACATAGTTCCATCCCAAACGTATTGAACAGCTCCAAGCTGAATAATCATCCTACCAATGAGTAAATAAATCGTCTTACATTTGTGTAAGGAATTACGTATCCAAAGTATTTTTATACAATAACGTACTTGATAATAAAATAATTTAAAGAACACTAAAAAAGTAGTGAATACTAGCAGATTAGGAAAAAATGTAGGTCCACATGAAGGGCCTACACAGTTTTCTGAGGTATTCGGAATAAGGAAAAGGAAGAAACAGAGGAAGAAAAATTGAGATGATTAAAGAGCCCTCTGGCGAGGAACAATAATTTCACACATAAATAGTGAGTTGGGCGAAAATGATATTGTCAAATTTTAATGTTCGACGTTAAACGTTACATTCTCATTTCTCCTAAAAAGAGCTATACTAGCCGCCATCAAATGGCTCGTGAAATGGCAAGTTTAACATCACAGATGCTAAGTTTCCCTTACAAAATATTGCTCCCACCGAAAGATCTTCATTCCAAAATTTCCAGTTGAGGAGAATGAAGAGAGCGATCCGATTTGGAAATAGAATTGATAAACACGGCCCATTCCGATCATTGAAAAGAAAACAGTGCGATTTGAGCTATGCATTTGTTACCATCTGTTGTCAACAATTAGGATCAAGTTGTAGTTCATCCGTAGACCATCCGTGGATGCGCGGTACCGAGACTTATCGTTTCCTGTACGAAAGATGTCACTTCGAACGACAGTGTGTCAACGTTGAAGTTGGTGATAGTATGGCTATGTCCATTTTGATAAATTCCAGAAATAGGACCCAGAATTCACAGAAGTTGGGAATAAGCGTCTATCTTCCTCTTTTATCTGAAGTGCTACACGATCCGCCATAGATTCAAGTTGGTAAAGAGATGTCGTCCAAGGGTGTGATAGGACCTTTCAAAAAACCCAAGAAAGGCCCATTGAAAGCTGCGTCCAGCAGTTCCAGGAATTAAAATCGGGAAGAATTAGGAAAAGTCGAACAGTTTGTACAACTAAGTGGACCTTGCGGCATAATGTGAAACATCGGTTATTAACCTGGTAGTACTGGCTGTAGTTGATGTCGACGTTGTCGAGCAGATTGTCCACCGAGCGGTGGTTCTTCAGCGACAGCAGCCGCTTCCCGTGGCCGGCCGCCCCCGCCGCCACCACCGTCTGCTGCTGGCTGTCGTAGGTATGGCCGCCGTTGAGATTGTTGCCGAAGTTGTTGTTGTAGTGGCGCAGGGCCCGCTTGCCGCCACCAGCACCGTACTGTGGCGCCGACGAGGTTGATTGGTTCGGGCTAACGACACGGCTATTGCTTCCGGCGCCGCCACTGCCACCGCCAGCCAGTGACAGGTTGTTGCTACCATGGACACTGCTGTTGTTCAGCAACTGCTGCTTGGCGTGGCCGTTGTGGTTCGGGGACGCCGCCGACGTGGTGGTCGCCGTCAGCACGTTCTTTGTACGGTACTTGTAGCTGTTCTCGATGATGAACCCGCTCGCGCCGAAATCTTCCATCGACTTCGAGCGCGACCGGGTCGAGGCGCTCACGTTGAAGAACTGTTGCTGCTGTTGCTGCTGCTGCTGCTGGTACTGTTGCTGCTGCTGGTGCAGCTGCAGCTGCTGCTGCTTCTGCAACCGATGGTGCAGATAGTTGTTCTGTTGCGTCGTCGAATGTCGCCTGCAGGCCCATCGAAGAAAAGAAAGAGCCCGGGGGTCGTTAGGCTTACACTGCAAGCCACTCCAAGTGGATGCTGCTGGCAGAGCACCGAAACGACGGCGTGTATGGAAGGAACCAACCTCGGTTGTCTTGCAACATCTGCCCAGGAGTGGACTATGCTTCGCAATGTTTGACCAACAAAGAGCAAGCTACAAGGTGAGAACAATTTGCGGAAGCAAATTGTATGTTTCGCGTCAACCGATTAGCTCGTTTTCAGGTACTCTACTCGGTGCTTACAAAACAGACGGACCAATCTGTCACTTAAAGTTGCCCGACGCAACGGAGGCTGCCAAATAAAATTATTCTTTTGCATCAGATCCTGCGTGGCGGCTCTCATTAGCCCATTGCAGTGGCCCAAGGAGACCTTCGCGGGCGTCTAGAAAGAAACCCGTTCCATTACGCGGGGTAACGGATCTTGAGCGGTGTACACTACTTTCCTTCCTGCCCTAGTTGCGATTGGTCATCTCGCTGTGCGCCGGGCTTTGCATAGCCACCCGACATCGTGACATTCTTTGGGGGGGAGCGCAAGAGCCAAACCAGTTTCTAATTCGTTTTCATTCGAACGAAACACCTCCCGTCGTTGGTTTCCGCCACGGGAAGGTCCCACTTACTTAAACTGGAGCAAAGTAAGATGTTGGGACGGCGGCATTTGGCGTCGGAACGTTGAAAAGAGGACAGCAGCGCCATTGCTCTGCAGGGCACTAGGCTCAGTGCTGGCCACTTCGAGGATTGGCACACTTAGGGTGCCCCCGGAACCTAAATATTCGCCCCGAGAGCGCCAACAACAGGATGGTCATAAATCAAATCAACAAACTCCACGCAAGCAGCAAGTGGCCGCACAAAACACTAGTGATTAGCGAACCGGAAACCATAAGGGGTGGCTTCTGTGGGGTCGCTCGATGGACCTCTAACGGTATCCGGGCAGAGCGCGAGAGATAGCAAGAGATATTAATGCAGCCGAGAAGCAACGAGAAGACTAAACTGTTACCGTTCGAGAAACATCTTCGCCATTGACCCTCATAGCAGCCCGGTACAACCGGGAGATCGGAATGCTTCTAATGATCACGGTGGTAATGGTCCGACTCAAGTGGTGACGCCATCGCTGCAATCTCCACTAATGTTGGCTGCATAGATTTGCATGCTGCCCCGAGCATCCGTAAGCCGGTCAACGATGATCAGCGGCCGCCACTCCGGCATTAGCAGACCCGACCCGTCGTCCCGGTTCATCGATGGCCCCTGACGGATACGTTGGCACGCGAACGTTCCATCTGATCGCGCTCCGGGGCACGTGCCATCCGCGCCTGACTTCCACATGATCGATTCGCTACACGTTTCCCTCGATCTGCGTCGATAAACTTGTCAAATCCGCAACCGAAAACCCGCCCCGCTTTTGACAGTGCGGAACCGACCGTCCGGCTGGCTGGCTGGTGAAAGCATGGCCAAAGCGCGATGGCGGCCACACCGCGGAGTGCAATCTGGCTGCTTGCGCCGGTCGAGATTTAATGCTCGAACGGCTCTAAGCCGGCACCAGCCGTACACTGTCAGACCGAACGAGCTCTGGTTGGGTTGATTAATCTCGTGCACAAACCCGGGCGGGGATTAGGCTTTGTTTCGCAGCAAAAACAGGGCTCAAAATGGAAACTACATTACTGCAACCCACCACCACGATGCCGGCGACGAGATGATCGTGAAAGTGATTTTCGAGCGGGTTTCAATGTTTGCTTCTGCGAAATCTGTTTCTCTCGGAGTCGGGATGTCGGTTGGTTGGCTGTCACGCAAAACTTTTATCCCGATTCGAAGGAATTTACATCGAAAAGGACAGCCACGGAGTGGGTATATCATGTTTCATCGACCACTACGGCTAAATGCACGAACACGCATTTAGGAGCTCGATTCAGACATAATCAGAAAATCATTTAATAATCAAGAAGGATATTGTCCTCGATTGAAAACAATATTTCCATGATCTAGACCGCACGACAATAATGTTTGAGGTCTGTATTCTTGGGGAACTCCTTGGAATGTTCCCGGGCTTCTGCGCTTAAGCAGCGGTTCGGTCTTTCAAATTGTCAACAGGATTAGAATGTCCATTACCATTTGATTGCTTCACGCAAATGTAAGCATGAATCAACATTTTGATAAAAAAAAATCACAAATACTTCTTGGCATAGTTCAAATCTTGAGAAACGTACAAACAAATCTCTGCTAAACTTCTGTGAGCTTTTCAACGAAAAAAGAGACATTTTCTGTCCACTTCTGAAGCAAAGGGATGCAGAGCAACGGCAGAGTGTTGGGTGAAATATTAATAAAAACAAATCGTCCGCCTCGGAAAGGTTATCAAACCACGGAGACCGATGGTGGTAACAGAGCAAAAGACTTAAAAACTTGAACAAACCGATCCACCGATGTTTCAGGCGAACGAACAAACCGACCGACAAATCACTGCCCGACAGGCCGAAGAATTATGGATGAACGAGTTGGCAACGTCGTAAAGCTCGGCCATTACATAATCGAATATGCTCGAAATGATCCAAAACGTGATGCATTTCGAAAACGGTGAAACACAAAAAAACAACAAATCGAGTGAATGTTGTGAAGGTTGGGCAAAAACAAAAAGGTCCACGTCCTTTGCTGGGTGCAGTTTTGCTTTCCGCTTCGCGTAACAAAATATCAACAAGAAAAGTGATCCAGTGATCGATGTTGTTGGTGTTGCCGCAGAGTGCATCATGCGCACGCATCATTTAGCGCTCGCGTTATGTTGTCTGAGTTAACGAAACGAATCGCAATCGGATACGATTAATGGCCGTTCCCGCCAGAGGGCTCCTAATGAACCCTCTTTTTTGCCACCTCTCTCGTTCGAACACCTTCCGTTAAGTGAACCACATTTCTGTTTGTTTGGCTCCCTCCTTGCTGCTTCCTTCCATACGCCGTCGTTTCGATGCCGTCCCGATGCCGGCCCCATGGCCCCATCCTATACCTCATCCGGCGGACAACCTCCATGTTGCTGTCACTGTCGACGATGGCCGTCATGCCGGCGATGTTTTTCACCTTCCGGCTGGCGATATTGTTGACCACGTAGTTGCCGCCGACCCCGGGGCTGTTGCTGTTGTTGTTGTAGTCGCTGTAGTCCCGGGCGGCGGCGAGCGACGACGACTTGACGTTGAGGAAAAAGTCACTGTTCTGGCGCTTGAGCGGCCCGGGCGGTGCATACAGGTAGCGGTGCGCCCCACCACCCACACTGCCCCCGTAGATGCTGCCGGCGGAACTGCCGGCCCCGGGTCGCACACCGGGAAAGCCACCGCCGCCCGGGGGTCCGAGTTCCGAGAGCCCGGCCGACATCCAGCGTGACTTGCCCATACCGGCCATCGGGGGACCTGCTCCGCCACCGCCACCACCCGGAATGCCATAGTTGTAGGTCGGTGGCCACGGGCGCAACCGGCGGTCCGAGTATCGCTTCTCCGTCGCGATGTTTACCGGAAGTGCCCGATCGTATCGCGTCATCGGCGGGGCCACAACCGCCGTCGTCGTCGTGGTGGCCGCCGTCAGCACCATCCTACCGCCTCGCTCTTGACTCTCTCCCTCTCACTCTCTCGTAACCGTCAGAAGCGAAAGACTTTACACTTTCGCCCGGTGAGCTGGACTTGGTACGCTTTATGTTTAGAACCTCAGGTTCCGGGTCTCCTTTTGGGATGCACTCTCATACACGCTCGACACTCTCTTAGTGGACCTGGCCACGCAAAAATACACACACAGCAGCAGCTGGCTCCATTTTGCTTCCTTTCCGTTGCTTGACACTAGAGAGTTGACACGAAAACACGGGAAGAGGCACACCGGCACAACGATCTGCAGATATTTTGAACCAATAAGTAAATAGGCACCACTTTCGCACTAAAACGCACTCTTCTCTGATGAAGCGTTTTCGAAGGAATAATTCTTGCCGTAAACACAACTGATTGACTCGCAACATAAACCAGTGACCTGTCCTGAGTGGCCACCAGCGATTTATTCTTGCACCTCTTTGGAGTGCTCTTTGCGCTTCCTTGTGGGGGATTCACTATACGAACGCCTTTATTCGTGTATTAGTGTATGCCGTAAGATAGTTTTCCCAAGCGTTTCCGCTTCACCGGGCCCACGATTCGCTTCACATTCCTTCAGGGGCCACACGCTCCCCTTGTTTTGCCGCGTTTCGAACTCCCCGGCGAAGAAGAATCCCCGGCGAGAAAATCCGGCGAGACTTTCGAGCGTGATTTACGCTGGGGCGAAGCTAACACGTGGTGGCGGATGGTGCGGTTGCGTGGTGACTCATTTCCAATTCCGACCGATACCACCCTCGGCCCTTCCCACACCACCCCCGAAACGGTCCACTGTTTGATCCCTCCACCAAAAAAGAGCTCGTCCAAAATATCATAAAAATCATAAAATAAATATGAGGCGAAAGCGCACGACCAGAGACGGCTTGTGGTCAACAGCTGCTACTGGCCCGGGGCCACCGATCGAGCACCAGCCGCGGTGTCGTCGCTCCGTTACATCGTGGCCCGCGGTGTTGGGTGAGAAAAATTAACTCGGAAGGTCCCAATCAGAACACCGTTCGCGACGTCAAGAATGTACCACAGAAGGGAACCGAGCAAAACAGCCCCCGGAAAGGAAAGGGGCGAAAAACGGAACGGAACGTTGCTGCTGCCATAACTGTATACGGTTCCCTCCCGCCGGGGGTTCCAGGAAGAAAGCCAGAAACCGCCCTCGGAGGGGGCTTCTGTGGTGTGTGCCCCACTTATGCTGGGGCCAGTGTTCTCGGTCGGATCGGTTCCGTAACCGGCGATCCGTCACACGATCGATCATCACCCAACTCCTTGCCACCGCCGGGGCCCTACCGGAGGGTTGTTTTTGGGGGGAGCCAATCCCCGAAATTTGCTCCACGAAAAATGTAGTGGGCAGTGTGGCCCTCGGCGTCCTCCCGTGGGCACTGTAAAGGCTGGACGGGAGATGATGTTTGCGGTCTGTCTCTTCGTCATCATCGACGCCGCTGGCAGCACGGCCAAGCGCACAACCTGTTCGCCGCGAACGAAAGTCGTCTTTCGAGTTGTTCCTTTTTTGTCTCCATCTCGCTGTCTCTCTCTCGGTTTCTCTCTGTCTCCCATTCTCTCTGTTTTAAACGTCTTAAAAGAATTCACACCATCGCCGGGCACTGCGCTGCCCGACCCGGCCCCACTTCCGAGGCCGAGTTCCCGTTGGAAAATTGATGATCGCGAGTCGAGGCGTGTGCGCGAGCGCCCCTCAAACGATGGCACAGTTATTGTAGGCCAACACCGGTACACACAAACGCACACACGGCAAGGCACCGTAGTCACAGTATGGTTGTGTGCTGTGGCCAGGAAGTTCTTCGTTAAGCCAGGAGCTGCCAAACACGATCGCTACCAATTCTCGCTTTCTGCTCAACCCTTCAGAATCTCCCGGGCGAGAGGCCTCACGCCACATTGTATCGCGTCGCACCCACACAAACACGACCTCCCACACACATGGTGAGGTGAAAATGAGATTGACGCGAAAAAGGAAAACACACAGCACAGCACACGGCTGAAAAGCTAGGCTGAAACGGTATCCCGGGATGAGCCGGGTACTTTCCACGCCCCACGGGCACCGAGCACGCACCGACCGAGACGGGGGAAAAACGGATTGGAAAAAGACTGGAGGAAAAGGCACACGCCACACGGTTCGCGGCCGACGGGCGTCCGGTACGTCCGACACGCGTGAGAGCTGCCTGCCAACTGAACGCGCCGACGAGCCGAAGGAGCCGACCGGAGCCAGGCGTACTATGGGATCGACACGAGCAGCGCCACCAACCAGCCATCATTGATCGCTTGGCTGCTGCTGCTGCTGCTGGAGGGGAAGAAAACGCGATTTTCGCGCTCGAGCCCGCCCGGTTTGTTGTGGAAAAATCGAGAGCAGGCAGGCAGGTGCTGCAGCACGAAAGCCGAATCGCCGAAACAAGCCGATCGTGCCGTTCTTCAGCGCGATCGTCACGTCGGTGATGATGCCGCCGCTGATGACGTATGTAGATCGATGTTGATCGCGATTACGGGGGGCAGAAAGTGAATGAGCTGCTGCCGAAGCATATTGCCCTTATGTCGTCGGGTCGATCGGGTGGGTCGTCCGGAGCAGGCGCACTTTCAGTTTTGTTCATTGAACAGCGATTAATGCATTAAATGTTTTTTTGGGACCCAATTAGGGAATGGCGGAGGCTTTACGTTTTCATTAAAGCCATTAGTGGATGCGCAAGGTTGCCGCAAAATGGAATTATTGAAGTACGATTGGGTTTAAATGTTTTCAATGACATTAAAACCTTCAAGAAGTGGGATTTTCCAGAGGACCAGCATTGTTTACGGTATTTACGTGGTGTGTCCAAAAAGTAATAACAATTTTGTAATTACGCGGCCTACGTATATTCGTTTTTCAATTTTTTTGTGCCCTTATGTTACTGTTCCTGTCACTCAATTATGGTAACAAGTTCGGGCATTTTGAGTGATCACTCAATTTTTGACAGCTTTTTTGCTTGGACGTGTTTTGGTTCATCGTCGATTTTTCTTTGTTCCTAAAAATTGATATCAAAGAATCTTTATCACATTTTGTGTGGAAAACTAAATTAAGAGCTTGGATGTAATCCGATGTTGAAGCTTGTATAACCAAAAGATCGTACAGAACCGCTAAACCATGGTTCGAATGAACGTTTGACCCAGAGAGTTTTGAGGCAGCTCGTAGCAGGTATTTTATTGAACCATTGAATTAAGTTCACTGCGTCGATACTCAGAACGCTGGATGTGTATCCAGATTTTTTTTGTGGTCTACTGTGGCCTAAAAATTACGGAAACTAATTGCTTTCGATAATCGTGTAAAACTGTCAACAAATAGAGATTATTTTAAAGGTAAAGAATGATGTAGATTTAGAAGAATAAAATTGTAGTAGCGATGAACCAACTTAGAAGTAATGCTGGCAACGAACGGATGGTGTCTCCGTTATAGAGCACTGTCTGCTTCGCATTAACGCGCACAGATGACCACAACGGTATACGTTGACTCTCATGTTTAAATATGAATTGGACAACTTGTTAGACCAAGCCCGGTCAGTCATGTTTAATTTACAAAAGCACCACACCGCGGGCGATCTGTTCTAGTCCGGTGCGTTCCGCGACTGACAATGGTTCCACTGAGTTTTTGTTTTACTTAAAAAAAGCACAGCTTACTCTGGGAACGCTCGGTGACCTTAGAGCGGGCTTATTTAACATAGATCACTGAACTGGTGATCGTATTGCCAACGTAGCGCCGCACGCAAGGAGATCGGATTTCGTAACCCACCTCGACGAGGCTAACGATGAACGGTTTCAATTATCTATTTAAAGTTTCCTTTCCAGCGACATTATTTATGTCATTTTTGGGAACTGGCGAAAGTCACCATTTCCCCAAACGATTACGCCCGTTCGCTCCGAGGGAGTTTTTGTTACTTTCTACCGGAAAATTAGGATGATAGAAAGTGTTTATTCGACAAAACTGCGGGCTGCAGCGTTTTTCGACCGGGCGCTGGAGTTCTCTGACAGAGATCGATTCTTTTTCATATCGTACTCAATTCGATGAACCACAACATTGTAACCGAATGGAGGATCGACTGCAGTGCGTGAGTGGCGCCCAAAAACACGGACGCACAGCAACACAAAAAGATTAGCTACAGTTTCGAAATTAATTATGTCGAAAAAGTCGAGCACCACTCTAGCCGCCGACTGCTGCTTGTGCCGAGGCACACCGTGGGGCTTCGTTTAAACCCCGACCCCGACCGAGGCATTAACATTTCCACAAAATGCGAAACAAAAATTGGAGTTCACTCACTGGGCGGGCACCGCCGCAGCCGCTCTGCGCACGCACAGCACTCAGCAAATTGGCCCACCTCGAAACTCGCTAAAAATATGCAAATGATGCTGCGCGTCGGTACGCCGGTTAATCATCTCCGACACCGGATTTCCACAGAGTCGCGCCACGCGGGAAGTAACGATCAGCAGGTTCCGGAAGCAATGCGTTGAATCATAACTTTATTTTCGCCGGGTTCGGGGCCGATGTAACATAGCGGAGCAGAGTTTCGGTTTCATTGGACACGGAGAGAAATGCAATTGGAAGCGGCCACCCTTCGCCTGCGTTCATTGTAGCGCCCGCCAGAAGTCACTCTGGGGGGATGCTGTGCCACCGAAAGGTATCGAAAGTGCGCTGCTCCGAACGCTACTTGGGCGCTGCAATTGTTGTGATTGGGAGAAGCAAACAAAAAAAAACTAATTGAACGATTGTGCAGCTGAAGCCGCCTTGCATTGGAGAAATTGGAAAAAGAAAAGAAAATAACAACAGTGAAGCTAAACAGTACCGATCGTAATGCCCTCCGCAGGCGATCGATGGTGGTTGCGTAACTGTTGGCCCACGCCACATCACTCGAAATCAACAGTTATCACCGGGTAACGGCAATCAGACAGGCTTTAATAGCATAAATGGTTGGTCACAAAATGGAAAGCCCATTGAAACCGAGGAACTCAGGAAGCTGTCAGGGGGCCACATCTTGAAGCTCACCAAAAATTTAATTCCACCATCAAGAGATCGTTCTGCGCGGGAAGAATGTGTTGCCTCTACACTGCACGCCCCGAACACTTGAAGAACCCAAACCAAACACTCTCTCCGTCGGGGAGCTAACGGGAGAGGGTGGCGAACCATTGGCATCGGATCGAAGGAAAGTTAAGCATGAGAAAGGAATCTGTTTCCACCGGCACAAAGGGGAATTTACTCGGTACTTTACAAAATTATACCGTTTGTTGGGGCCCCTTTGGTGTATGATTTCGTTCGTTCGCCAATTTTCCAACGACCTACCGACAGCGAGACAGAGAGAGAGAAAGAAAAGCGTCAAACCTAAATACCGTTCGCGTGAAGGTGACTATGGCGACCCCGTCACCATTCAAGCAAATAGTTGTGTATAGAAAAACGGCATAACATCACCCCAAACCGGCCCTACAGCGAAGGGCCACTGGCCGAATTCCGGAGAAAACACCCCGAAAACACTCCCAAACTCCCTTTCTGTTGTTGGGCTCTTCGAGAAAAATAGAAGAATTAGATTGTAATTGACTCGAAGTTCAATTATAACTCGCGCCCGCGCGAAAGAGACAATGCGCGCCAGCGTCATTCCATTCGTTTTTCGCTTTTTTATGCTCCCCTTTTTTCCGGTTGCCCGTTGGAGGAGGTTAAACCGACAGCAAAACAGCTGAGGGAGCTGAGAGTTTCCCCCCGCAGTAACGTTCAAATTAGTTCGCGGCGGGTGCCGCGTGTCAACGTGGCGGCGCGGTGCGCGAGCGAAGAAATTATTATATTATATTAGAGCGCCACGCCACGCTAAATGCCACAACACTTTCTTCCACCGCGGCACCCGGCTTGATGGTGGAAAATTTCGCTTTCACTCGGAAAAACCACCGACAGTGTCTGGCCGGGTCGGGCCGGGCCGCACACACCGCGCATTTGAAAGGTGACATTCGAAAAACAGCTCGGCACGGCGCTCCCAGCCAAAGAGGAAGGCGACACAAAAGACTTCAACGACCGACCGTTGGTAAGCGACGAACCGAGTGTCACATCGATGATCACTGTGGTGGAAATAAATTGGCCAGGATTTGGCCAGGAAAGAGGCGGCGGAAGGTATGGCACTCCTCACTCAACCGAACGCATTCTCGGGAATTCTGGTTTTCAGGTGCGCCAGGTCAGGTGGCAGCAACACGCTTTCACCGCCACACGAAAGTTCAGCAGCCGAGTGGCCTTTCCGGTGGCGCTACAATGTTGCTCGCAGCCGCTTCGCTCTTCGCTGACCGCTTTTACCGCCTCTAACACCGCGCCACCAGCTGCTCCTGCTCGTGATGATAGCTTAAACAGATCTTAACATCTTAATGTAACAACATCCCGTCGCGTGATGTTCGATAACAGCACGAGGCAAACAAACGAAGCTCCCAACCCGATCTGGTGTTGCTGTGCCGCTTTCGATCGTAAAGTTTTTCGCGCGACCAATGTCACGCCCAAATGGCCTCCCAGTCGCCCGGTTTATGATTGATTGATCCATCGTTTTCCGGTGAAAGTTCCCATCCCGGGGTGCACGAGTTGGCGGTGTTGATCAAAACAAATGGAGACATTTTACGGCGTCAACAACACTCATTAGGAAACACGCATAATGCAAATGGTCGCAGTCGGAGTCGAAGTCGAAACTTGTGGCTAATCTACCAACAATGACACAAAATAAAAACTCCCTAAAGAGGCCAATTAAATCGAAACAACGCAGCGCCGCAAAACCAATGAAGCACGGAGCAGCCTTATCGAGCAGTCGCATCCGTTTTCTAAATCCGATCCACTCAAGGTGGCCCGTCCTTGCTCCTTTGGCACAGTTTACTCCGCTAACAAGATTTCTAGCCAGCTGAGCCGAAACCACAAACTTTCAAACGGAAACGCTTTCGAAGCCGATCGTGGTCAATGTCAGCCATTGGCGGCTAATTGTGGCCCCACATGGCCACACTACACGTGGCGCGTTGCCATAAATCATCTGCCTCAGTGACACTGCTGGCCCGAGGTTGCGTCATGTGTGGTTCCTTCCGCGCCTCGTGCAATGGTAGATCTGCGACCGGGAACCACACAATGGAACCATTGCGAAAAGCCCACGCCGGGCTTTTCTGAGTTTCTCCGCTTGCGTTTCCCATCCCGGTGCGGTGTGTGTGGCCCTGCGTTTTGGATTGGGATTCGGTAGTGGGGGGGCTTTGGCGGTTGATAAAAGTTTGCCACAATTATCTTTTTCTACTTTCCCTTTTCCTCGAGTGCCGTTCCGGTGGCGCCGTTCGCCCTCCGATTTTCCGATACCATCGTGGGCGCGGTTGATTACCGTTTTTCTTTTGTTCCCCCAAACCGCGATCCGATCCGTTTTGGTAACTATCTGCGACCTCCGGTTTGGAAGTGAAGAAGAAGCAGCCACCAAATCGGTTTCTGTCGCCCGTAAAACAGACACACCGAGGGAGCGAGCTCCGATTTTTGGGAGGTCATCGCGAAGTGACTCCAGACCCGTGATGGGACATTGCGCAGGTTGTGGCGGTCGAGATTCGATTTGTGTTTTAATGGCGCTCTCGGCGCTTATGTCACCAGTGACAAGTTGACCAAGCAGCACCACCGTGGAAAGCGATTGGCTTGGGTTCCAATTGTTTTTCGGCCAGCTTTTCATTTCATTCTCACACACGGGAAAAAGCGTGGGAACAGGGCCCAACAACGGCCCGAAACCGATTTTGTCACATCGTTTTATTGTTTCGCTTTGGCGCCGGTGGATGGCTACTTTTGTTCGGCGCGATACAAATCGCAACATTCAATTATGAGCATCCCGGGGCGGTTCTATTGGGAAGCCGGAGCAGCAGCAGTCACCACCGAAAGTCCATTAACGAGCGCGCCCAGCCCAGTGAGAAGCAGGTTGGCCGATCCTTCTGCAAGCAAACCACTCCGAAAAAGACCGGCTCGGTTCATTTATGTTTTATCGGTGTGGAAACATAAAACAAACTCCAGCACACTCAAACACACACCAAGAGCCAGTCATTGCACCGGACGGGTCACGGAGTTCAACCGGTGCGATATGCACAGCGATCAATAACGAAGCGAGCTTTCACTCTTTGATCGACCCACCGCCGTCCGTAACAGCATTCGGGGGAAATTATGAAATTTAAATTAGATTACCCGACGCCGGACAGCGCGAGTGATCCTCAGTTCACCCCGTTTTTGGCGCCCTCAATGCTTATCGACAGGAGAGCGCACCAGCAAGAAATGGAATTCCATTGTGGAACATGTGGACCTTCTCGGGCAGCTGCGCCAACCGGACAGTCTTCTTCTGGAAGCACCCACCGTACCGCCAGTCAGAAGCCAGCCGAGGGAGTAATGACGCAAGCGGTGGAAGGAACGATCGCCCGACGGAAACGCCTCGAGTGGAGATCAAACAAACACCAATCGGCGTGTTCCGGTGTTTGGTGGTCCATGCGGTAATTTCCCCAAAATAAAATAACTACCACGTGTTATGTGCACGTGGTGGGAGGCGGGTGAGGGAACCCCGGGTTGGGTGTGGGCGTCGTAATTTTATAAGCACACCGTCTGTGGCCACCAGCGCTCAAGGTTCGCCAAGGGTGAAAACGATGCCGGGGCCGGAGTTGAACTTGAAGCCGGCTGCTGGCGCGCTCGCCGTGTGCGTACGGATCATTGAATAATTGTAGGCATCACACGTAGTGTGGGGAGGCGGCCGCTGCGGTCCAGCACGAGCCTCCCGGAGCGCGGGGGGAGGACCAATTTTACAATTTCACATTCCGGCGGCTGCGTGTTTCGCGCGCGTGGTACAATCTCCTCGTGTCCGAATTTTCCGATCGCAACTCACCGAAGCGCGTCGCCGCCACGGGCGACCCACGGCGGGGGACGGGAGGGGTCCAACATTATTGGGCCGCATGGCCAAAAAAGTATGTCACATCGTCTTACCTACAAAGAAGAAAAAAGAAGAAGGGGCGAGAAGCCCCAGATTAAACAGTTGCGGTTGATGCGTGGACGGCAATCAAACAAAAAGGCGAACCGTGAAATACGCGTGAGTAAGTGAGGACAGGCAGGTGGACTGCGGCCTGCGAAAGGTGTCGCGCGTGTGGTAACACTGTTACATACGCACGGCTGTTTGCCAACTTCACGCCATGATAACCGAAACCCTCAAGGCGGGCCGAAGAAAAAAGCCGCCCAAAAAGAAGCGTCAGCCACGGTCGTTTGACCAACTGGGTGTTGGGAAGAAAAGCCAAATTTCATGCCACACTTTTCACCGGGGCGTCATCGTTGTTGGCCGACTTTTCGGGACGGTGATGATAACGCCGCCCGCGGTGATGTGTTTAAAAATGCAAACAACCGGGCGGGACGATAACCACCGATGGGCAGCTTGCTGGAATGAGGCCCCGTTTTTCACCTTGACAATAATACTCGAGGAAACTTTACAGCTCATCCGGTTGCGTCACGAGCGCTAGATGACATTTATCGTTTTCCTTTTTAGTCTCTTCGGTAGATTTATTATGAAATCAGCTTCAATTCCGGTGGACATGTGGGCTCGTTGCGGCTAGGGGTTAGATTTTTGGGGCGCAACCTAATACGGGACACGACCAAAAGCTGGTCGACAGTTTGCTTCCTGGTTTCGAGTGCCGTGGATATTGTTCGACGAAACAAAACGAGAAACAACCATCAACCAACAATTTACGCAAATTGACGAAATCCAGTCTCGTAACATTCCGGAAGTGTGATGGAGCACAGGAACAAAGACCACATGAACAATTTTTGGCCGAATTCGCTCGTTCGACGTGACATGATCCGAGCACTGATGTACTTGGCGAAGCATGACAAACGCCTTTTGAGAGGAATCCAGAGAATCCAGCGATTTGTTAAATCGAAATTCTCGAATGAATCGTAAGGTCTCGAAAGAAAGGTCCGCGACAGAATTTGCTTAAGATCGATTCTAATAAACGATGTTACTTAGAGTAAGTTAAATTGCAAAATTTCGTTGAAATCATAAAGGAGAGCAGCGAACAGAATCGTAGCTTCAACTGTGACTTTAAAAATTCGACGTTCGCCATTTGCGTGCAAGTTGCACGCAACACCGTCGGTTGTTGTACAACACACGTAAGCGACACGCAACAGAAGAACGTTACAGCGACACTCCACGAGATCGCACTCACTATGGGGAAAAGCCGGTCATAAACCAACTTTAAAATGCGAGAATTTTAGTTTTATTTTCCTAAAATAGATAAGTAATCTATGACCAATACTAATTTTTGTCCTTCTACGTTGCGTAGATTCCCAGAATTCATCTTTAAAGCTAACTTTTACTAGCTTCTTTAACACGATCTCTAACATGGTCTCTATGTAATCTGGAGGCGCCTTGTCTCTATGTAATCTCTTCCTCTTCCTTCCTTCCTCCTTCCTCTTCTGTAATCTTTTCCTCTCCTCTCCTTAGTGTCTTAAGCCTCGCCTGTATAGCTTTAAGCAACCGGGTTTATAAATTAATAAAAATAAAAATAAAAAAAAAAAATAATCTGTGAAACGGCCAAACATATTGCCTTTGTGAAATTTTTGCCTTTTCTAACCGAATTTACCATTTGCAGGTAACACATATTTTTCTGTTTCGGAGTATTCGTGTAAACGTGTATACGTTTGCATAAAATTCAACCTTATGCATTTTTATACCTATTACCTATACCTACCTAACTGAATATGTGTTTCTTTCAGCGCATATACATTTTAAGGTATTCGGTATAATGAAGAAATATTTTCAGATCCTGAGCGTGCAAGTACTGTTCCTAATGTTGATAGAAAGGATTAGGAATATCTTGATCATCATTAGCTCTCAGAATGAAGTTAATCTTCCAGAGAGAACAATTTAGAAGACCCTTTCTTTCGGGCATAACATAGCAGTGACCTAAAAATTAGTTCTATTTGATTGGGTTATAGGCAGCGACCAGCGACTATAAACTTAATTTTTCTGATATGGTTCAAGATTTTGGTATCATAGAGAAAACCATTAGTGACGATATGGCGATTGATCATGAATTCAATCAAGTAGATAATATCGATTTAAATTTGGGTGAAGAAATAGACATCACGGTAGATGGCTCTTTTCGCACAAAAATTTGGGGATTGTTAAAAGTTTAGAAACGTCGAAACAACGTCGAAAAAAGTCCATAGATTCTTCCTAAACCCAAATATGTCCGTCTATCCCATAAAAATCCCCCATCGTGCTTCGATCGAGCGTGATTGATCGACAGGATTGTTCAAATGCGTCAACCGTTTAGACTTCAGCTGGATTGAATATGCAAACGTCAGAAGGCGTCAAAAAGTATGAATAAAATTAATATTCTTAAACGTTTCCATGCACATTCAGCAAGTGCCCCAATCAGGGTAGCGTAGGGAACATGACCTTCGCTTGTTAACAAACGCACACAGCGTGAGACGCATCCCAGGCATTACTGCGCGCGTTCTATTAATTTATTTCGCATTCATTAAAGCCGTATGCAGTTTTCGTGACGCGGGCGTTCACGCCCGCCATCAGCAGCAAAAAGGAGCCTAAACCCAACAAACACCTTTTCGCACTGTGTTCCCAAAACGGCCGCTGACAATTCCGCGAAACAATCGATGGGCGATGGTACAGCGTGGGTGGACGATTAAACGGCACTTGAGGAGGGCGGAGCAAAAAGCGAGAAAACGGACTCTTTAAAAATCAACATTTCATTCAAGAGTCGCGCCCGTACTCAAGACGTACGCCACTCAAAAGTATACGTGCCACTTCGGACGCCTTAGCGGGACCTTTTTTTTAATTCCGCTGTACTTTCAGACCCGATCGTCGGCGGTTCAGTGCGTATCGAGTCAGCCTTTAAACGAACTATTTGTTGTGCCTAATGTCTCCTCGAGACGCCTCGGACCTCATCAAGCCAGCCGTCATCCAGCGAGGCGAGTTGTCTCGCCGTTACGCTCTCGAACCAATATGGTATCGCCTCCAGACTCCAGAGTCAGGACCGATTGACGGCAGCAGGAGCAGCACCACCACACAGAGACCGAGCTCTGAGGGAAGATTTGGGCCGTTGAGTCACTTTGCAAAATATGACGTACGGTTTCACTCACTAGATGGTAGTTGGAAGCTTTTTTTGTGTCCATCGTTGTCCTCCCAGTTCCCATTGATGTCCATCGCGGGATCTTGAGCCGCGCTGACCGATCTGCCGATCTGTGACAGGCGTGGAGTTTGACGCAATGTCGGTCGCTGCTTATATGGGCTGAGAGTGCGCGCTGTCAATAATACACACGGACGATGTGTCGCCGTATAATGTCGAAAGTTTCGAGCGATTTATCACCCACCCGTCGTGGGGGTGACAATTTTTTATCTTTCAATTCGGGTGTAAACATGACAAAGGATCACCCACCCAAACCGTTCGAGACTTTCTCCGCTCATGAATAAACGGATTGACGTGGAGAATGTAAACGATCATGATGTGTAGCCATCGATACTAAATTGGGACTTGTAAGCCTGGGATCATTGTCTAGCCGGACGTTCAAATCGGCCTATGATAGATTTAGTATTTCCACTTTGGAGTAATACTTTCAACATTGTGAATCATCCGCTGAATATGCTGACACCGACAAACAATTTTCTTTGTCAAATGACAAATTGGTAGAAGAAATTATGGTAAAAACCTCTTTAAATAATCTTTCCATTTCAACAGCTTCAACAAAAAAATCTTATAAACCATTAAAATAGTGGAAATGTGTATTTTTCTGCTTTACGAACAATTTGGGTTTCGTCAATTCTGTTCAAGATTTTTTAAAGTTAAAGATGCACCTCGCACAGGCAGAATCGTCTTCGAAAATGTCGATATAGTCACAGAAATAATCGGAGCAAAAACATTTATGGATCGAATTTTCATCTGCTAAGCCTTGTCAAACGGAACAAAATCGACCCAGTTCTTAAACAGATGATGACTGGGGATCAGAAATGGGTCACAATATTGCGAGAAAACGTCGGTAACATACCTTTCATATGTATCATCCACTTTTTACTGATCACACGTCATCAAAAGTTTAAAAAGCGTCACCACAATTCTAAGCCAGTTAAGGGAGTGTCCCCAAAAACCTCTTGCGGACCAATCAGGCAAGGTCGACACGCTACATTTCACACCTGCTGAACATTCCGTGCATGGGGAGAATCCGTTTGCTAATGAACGACGGAACGGACGCCGATCGTCAACCAGCAGCGGGGGGTGTTGATGATCGCCTCAATTGGGAAGATCAAATAGAGCAGCTTGGAGCAAGCCGACGCTTCCCCGTCAGCGTATTAAGATGTGTTTGGTGGTGGTTGATGTGCCTTTTCCAATATGCTTTTATGGGTTCTTTGACTGGCAGGGTTCCACTCAGAGCCCGCTGCGAAGTGATAAAGCACTTTACTCCGAGACGCGAATTGTTTTACGACAAGACGCCACACTAAACCGGGCTTCGTGTCGATGCTAGAGAGTCTACTTCTTCTAGACGGCAGAAGCCGCAGGCCGGCAGCAGAACCCCAGCCGGCGTGAAACGATCGCCATATAAGGGTGCGGCGCGAGCTAGAATACGCTGGCGCAGACACACCGTTTGGCTTCACCGTTCGGACCAGTTCCAACATCACGTACCCAGACCGAGTACATTAACGAGGCTCCACTCTTCGGGCGATACAAAAAACGAAGCGAACATAAAATCACAATATTTTGTCAGACCATTTTCGGTCACGCAACCGGCGACCGGCGGAGGATCCCAAGACTTCTTTTTCTAAGTCCTGCAATCGGTGCCTACCGCAAGACGGGACCGGTAGAAGCCCATCGGCCAGACACACTCGTACATGGCGCTGGCGTTAATAGGTCAACGAATTCGGATCTCCAAAAACACGGCCTGTGTGTTCGTGTGTGTCATCCGCAACCTGGTGGTGGTGGGCCATGTTTGGAGCGGCACAAACATTTGGATCCTCTCTTATGTCGCCATGCGCTGTCAGCGATCTATCAACGATCGCCCGGATGATCTTAAGCTTGAGCGCCCTGTGAGATGAAACGCCGATCGATGGATCAGCTCTCCCGAAGCGCGTGGGTACGTCCAATGAGCAATCATTTCTGTGCCGTGCCGCAACCGCAAAAGGAGTGACCAGCACCCCCAAACCAAAAACGTCTGGCGAAACAAACCGTCGGAGGCTGGAATTGAATTAATGTCACCCAGCTGAGGCCAATTTACCGGTGTAAGCATTAATAATTATTCATTAAACATTAATAACAATGAACACGAATTATTCAACAGTTACATTGTGGCCGGGACGGTCAATACAAGATCGAGCAGCACTTAACTTCGGCACCCAGTGACGGGTTCCGTAAATGGAATTGCTTAAGTTTACTTATGGTTACAAATTAAATATAAAAATAAAGTACACAAAGACCTTAAAGCATGGCCGCGGTGGCCGTCGCAAATCGGACGAATGATCGATCGCGCGCCATTCGATCAACGGAACAGGCCGATATTACATCCCTCGCTTGGGGCGATGCTTGATATCCTAACACGAGCCGCTTTACAAGCTGGTCACGTTTCGCACGACCTCCACACGGGCAGCGGATTAGATTACACTCCGGGAGTCAGGTTCCACACACCGGAGCGTCAAACCGATTTGCATTCGTATCTTCGCTCGTCATCGCCTCGGTACACCATCGAGCCCTGATCGAACATGGCGGCTCCTGCTTTAATCACGGTACACATTGTAGTGACATCAGCTGGGCCCGCCTTTACAGTACCGCCGACCCATACGGTGGGACATCGAAGACCTTAGTTCCGTAGGCGTTCACTGTACGATCAACAAAAGGAACTCTGCCAACGTTTCGGGAAGAGGGCGGTTTTCAACAAGCATGCATGATTCAGCAACATATCGACAGTAGCGAACCCAAGCCAAGTTCCGGTGGCCAGCGGAACCCACCGTGTTACGGAATCGACCGGCACAACCTTCCACCGTTTAACGCCAACAAGCGAAAACATCGGTAAAGACCTCGCTCTTCCAACAAACTAATAACGTCTAATTGTGCCGAACACGGAACCAGTTCCGTGATTCTTGGCCGGCTGGGTGTTGAAACCGAAACAAACCACCCACCGAAAAAAGAAAAACAACAAAACCGAAACTCCCATAAAGTGGTCCCACGCACGGTAGGCGCCACACACCGGATCGTTGCGATCCGCACGCTCCTTACTGCAGCGCACAAGAGAGTCTTGGACAATTTGTTCACGATGCGGGAAGCACCCCGCAGCACTCTGTACCCTTCTCCTCTCAAACGAGATCGCCATGACGAGTCAAGGATCATTACCATTTCTACAGCGATTGAGCTCAAACTGGCAATTGCGCGGTTCGAGAGCCCGCTGATCGCTTCACTTACATCGTGTGGAGCTCCTGTAACCGATCCGACCAACGTTCGCTGATTTACAGCGGCTGGTAGAGCGAAAACGGCCGCCATGGCTAACTCGAGAAGAGGTCAATCAATTTGTAGCTCGCTACAGTCTACATTTTTTACTTGCTTGTTTTGTAATATAAAGAAAGTACGTTTAATGTGCCGAGAACTGCCAGACCTAATAACAGACAGCTAAGGGTAGTTGCAAAACCACACATCCGTTAGGTTTCGTTGCATATTTACTTAGCATCCAAACGAGACTTGGATATTTGCTACTATGGCGAAAATATATCAAGAATTCGCTAATAATGTGATAATGTGATGCAAACACAGCACGAGAAAATTGAACCAAGAATTGCTCTATCCACAAATCCGGTTGTTTTTGACGCATTGAATTACTAGTACTTTGCATCTGTTAATTACAATTTAAATATATTTTAGAACAACTGAGCCAATCAAGATGCATCTTCAAATGACTGTCCGCCGTTACGGACGATTGAGCCCGCCATAAGCAGACCGTGACCGTTCGGGCGCGTTCAATGTCTTCCGATTCGAGAACGTCCTCGACTCGCTACGGTCTGCCCCAATGATAGCGTTCTCTTTTTCTCGTCTCGGATTAATTACCGGCTTTCACCGGATTCTGCGTTCTGGCAGACCAGAGCACGACGCGTGACCTCCGCTGGTGGAGAGAGAAAAATCGAGAGAGGCATCAGCGAGGCTGACGACGACGCTTGGCGCCAGCTTCTTCGGGCCTGCGTCTTCCGGTGAACCTCTGACCACCCCCTCACTCCCGAAGTCAGAACGAAGACAAACGCGAACAAAGTGCTGGAAATTATGCAAACCATACGCCTTCTCTCTCTGCCTCTGCTCTGGTCCGCGAATGGAATGTTTTACGATCGGATCTCGCACCGCGAGCGTCGAGTGCGGACCATCTTTGGGGTGGTGTGCCCGCGACCTGCCCGCAGCAGGATCGCGTTGAGTGTCCCGGCCGGGAGTCATCCCAGGCCCTGGGCAGGGCCCAGCCCCGCTGACACGTTTTTGAAGCATTTTTGGTTTGTTTTTCATGTCACGGGAGACGGGCTCGGCCGAATGACCATTTATAGTGCGATCGATCAGTGGTGGCAAATTTTTTTGCGCAGTCGCAGCGCTCCCGGCACCATGTGGGTGGAGATGGGTGAATTATTTTAATCGGTAATTGCGCGATCGCGTGATTACGCAGCCACGTCCGCCGGGCCGGGGCGTGCGTTGCTAAGCCGCGGACAAGTATGGTGCGCTCGCCCTCCCGGAGAGCCTGTTCTAATGAATTACCTCATGGGCGCTGTTGTCGAAGCTGCTGCTGTAGCTACTGTTGAGCACCTTGATGCGATCGATGTCGCTGGCAGTGCCCCCGCTGCCACCGCCACTGCCCGTACTGCTTGTGGCGTCCTCGTCGCCACCGAACAACGACGAGGCGTCTGATAGGCGGCGTGAATACCGCCGACTGGCATCGAGTGAGTCGATCGAAATACGCCGCGAAAACGACGAGTAGCTCGAGTCGTTCGAGTTGCGCCGATTGTTGTTGGCCAGCCCGAGTCCCAGCGTCGTCGGTTTGGCGATGCCCGAATCGAAGGACAGCCGCTTGGTCATGTCACACAGCTCGTCGTGATCGCCACTGTCCTCGCCACTGTCCTTGGACGCACCGGAAGCTTTCTTCAGGATCGAGTGGAGCTTCACCGACGACAGGCCATCGTCCAGGTTCAGGCTGCTCCGTTTGCTGCTCATACTCGCACGGCGATTCACTGCCGGCCCACCATTCACTCCCAGGCCGGATTGCTTCCGACGAAGGTCCACCGTCGAGACGGAGCTGCCCCGTAGCATTGATGGGAAGTCGGCCGGATGCTGCAGCGGCCGAGCGGGCATGCTCTCCCGGCGACGCGAGTCACTTCCGAGCAGCCCGACCGATCCGTTCAGATTCTTCCGGCTGCCCGTCAGTCCGCCAGAGTACTGGAGGTGGAGATCACCAAAGTTTGCGATCGAGTTCCGGTTAGCTAGCCGGCTCCGGCGACGGGCGGCCATTTCCGCTTCGCGCCCCACATTGTAGATCGAACCGTACGAGGCCCGTGGAGCCTGTTTGCTCGCCCCGCTGGCCACCGACAGGTCACCGATTGAGCTGGCGATCGAATCGCGGCGTCTCACGGAGCACACCGAGCCACGCCGGTGGCTACCATGGACACTGCAGTGACGGCTCGTGCGCGACTCGATGATCTTCACTTCGTTCTCCTTCTGGTTGCAGAAAATTTCCTCGATCTTGCGCAACTGCCGATCGACACCGCAGAACGGCCGGTGCTGCCGACTCGTCTGGTGATGATAGAGGTTCGCCATCCCAGGTGGCGTCGTGAGGCGTCCAGAACTTCGGCAGGGACACACGGCACTTTCAGCATTCAATGTTCACCGTGACTCACTCGCGACTGGCGAACGATGGCACGCTCACGCACTAGCAGCATACCACACCACCCGAGAGGTCCACTGAGGATACTGAAAAGCCCAGGAATCTCTAATGTTCGTCCTGGGGATCAAGGTCCGAGCGAATTTCACTTCACAATGAATCACTTCGATCGCTTCGATCACTCATCAAGACTTTTGACGAAGAGAGAAATACTCCATCGTCTGACAACTATGCTTCCTTCCCGACGCGCACACCAGACCGATTGAACTTCTCGAACAGAACTGATGACCGCGCCAATGATCTCTCGCGCCGTGTGTCGCCGCGCGCGACACGCAAATATCCAACAACGCACACAAGGTTAGTGGTGTCCCGGAGCGCTACAACAACCACGACGGAGCCCGTCATACGGTTCGTCGCGGAGGGACCGAGAGAGCACGATTGGCATGCTGCGCGGTCGATTGAGACGATCGAATCACGCGAGTTCGATGATGCACACGCCGATGGCACGAGAGCCACATTAATCATAAATTACATTTCCACTTTCCGACTCCGATGCACGATGCTAATGGAAACATTCCCGGCGCGTGACCAATTGGGCGCGTAACGTAATGTCAAAAATTGATTGCCAACCGGGCTCGATTTTTTAAACCCACCATATGCGCGATACGGTCTGGCAAGAATGCAAGAACCAGGTCACCCCAGGCAGCTAGCAGCTGATCCGACAGAGAACGCCCTTACCGGTTGTTGAAGGTTTCTGGTTTTGCGTTTCTAGTCGCTGCTGCGGAGGATGTCGACGGGTTTGCAAAGTAACGAGCGAGTCAATTAAAAAAAATCGAGCTCCCCGATTCTTGTTGGCCGCGTGGGTGTTGGATCAAGGACTGTCGGATTTGCCATTGGGTATGCCGCGTGTGCGCACACAACGTTTTAACCAAGTCAATCATACTGGCCCCCATGGTCCACGCCGGGGAATCCAACTCAAACCCGACATTCCAATGGCCTGGACACAGATCGACCGAAGATCCACGGAAAAGACGAACGCCCCAACTTCGAGAAATAAATCGACCACTTGAAAACACTTTCCAGTCGCCAGAGCCATTGGTGCTCAACCCGACGTCCGGTCGCGTGGCAAAACATAAGTCATCATCGCACGCACAAGTCAGCGAACGGAAGTAATTGAAAAGATGTCACAAAATGGAGATTGATGGAGTATATTCCAAATGGAGATAGTCGCAGACTGCACAGTCGATCAACCGCGATCGATCAATGTCCACAAAAAATCTTCCCCATTTACTGGACTGCTTGGCGATTGCGTCAAAGGCGGTCCCGGGTAGTCAGGCTGTGTAAAACCGAAAACTGACTAATCGCAAACGGAACCAGAGTAACCGGACGATGTCCGAACCCGCCCGTAATGGCACAGAATCACTCATGCACGACGCATACCCATGTACCGTGTCGCCTCCGCCAAGAGTTGGGCAAATATTGGTTCATTCCTTAAACTCCAAATTGACGAACTACTCATCGACGCCATCGCCGGGCGCGTTTGGCCCTATTTGCTTGTGACAATAATACAGAGACGGTGGGTGTAGGAGTTCATAAAAGCAGTGTTTTTATCTTAACGCCATCGTCAATTAAGCATCGTCACGGGGGGTTCTATCTGTCATCAAATTTACATCCAGCACGGCACACCCCGATGGCAAGTGTAAACGATCCGATCGGTTCCGATGTGGGCCGTAACGTTGGTGGTTTTCCAAAACGCCAACGGAAAACTTTTGGAACTTCCGACGGCAGTAATAAAAACCCTTCATTAGCATCCATCCACTAACGAGGTACCGCCCGCCGCCGTAACGCAAACACTCTCCACGCAGGAGGCGCGATGCCCAGGTTGCGGTTGTCATCAAGTCTATAAAACGATCATCGTGGACGCTCGTAAAATTAGACATCAATCTGTTTTCGAAACGCAAGAGTCTGTTACACATGCGATCGGAACGGAGAATGCGCCATACGATCCAATCGATCGTCATTAAAGATATCGACCGATAAAATTATGTCCGAATAGCCCCGCGATCGGAGTGGCGTTCGTGCGGTGATGGTGGTGTTCATGAACTTGCCTTAAAAGGATCGAACTGGACGGCCGACACTGACGGACGGCAGCAGTGTCGGCCTGGTGACACTATGGCCGCATCTCTCGCGCGGGACCTTCGCGCGAGCATAAGGTTGCCCCCGGTGCCCTTCGTGTGTGTCGTAAGGGTTCCGCCGATCGCGGAAGTCGTGTCGTTTTGTGCCCACGCACACCACGCGACAACACGTCCACACGCCGATGATCGATAAGTGAGCCGATTGATGGCCTAAGAACGGCTTAAAATGGTAGGCTTGTGGATGCCAAGGACCAGTACGGCCCTTTTGGGTCCTGACTATAACACAGAATGTAAATAGAATGATATTTAAAAAATGTGGGTTCCTTCCTACATGTCCCACAATCACAACAATAAACAAATTACGCAACCGTTCGAAATCCGCGATGAAAAGTATCGGAAAGATCGTCGTACAGTAACGATTGTACCGCTTCGGAGCTCTCCATTTGCAAGCAACATTGCACAAAAATTAACCCTCATCACGCTTACAGGGAAGCGAGATACAATGTTGCCTGCGTCGATTCATCCTCTCGCTGTATTCTTGGTGTATTAATGCCTTCCGGATCTGCCACAGTGGCTGCAGCAGAGCTGGCAAAGGTTTTGACGATACGTGTCATTGAATTAACAACTTCACTCTCGTAATCCGGTTCCACCTTCGAATGCGCGATAGTGGAAAATGGTCAAAACTGGTCCGGTAGTCGTCGTTCGGCGCCCACGTGCGCGCCTGGCCCGACGGCCGGTGGGGACCGATTTCCAATCACAATTAGAAAACGAACCAGCGTACCGCCCCGTATCGAGCACTGGACCAGTTTATCCCCTGTCGATAGAATCGGATGCGTGGATGAGAAGGCGTATGGGAGTTACACACTTTGTTTGCGTGTTCCACTTTATCTCGCTTTTAACGCCAACGGGTGACGCGAGCTGCCCGGCTGGTAGAAACTAATCCGTGGCCGCTACCAGAGTGTATTCAAACGAATATATGAAGTTGCGTTTTACAAATAAAAGATATTTTGCAGCAACAGCGTAAAGGTTTTTAAGGTTTAATTGTTTAAACCTTGGTACCTTGGTAAGCAAAATAAAAAACGTGACAGTGAAAATGGCAAGTTTTTTGAATGAAGCGATATTGCACAACTTGCACTATTGCCAACAATCAGACTTTAGCCATCACTTCCTAACCGTACTCTAAAGCTGTATGATTAAAGGAAATGAGGACTACGGATGGCTATTTTTCACCACTACTACGCGTGTCAACATATTCCACAATAACGAGGGTGATTCTAAACCTCACTTGTACACTTTTTCCAAAGAAAAGAGCCACCTACCTCGTTGCCGAACATTTCCTCCGACGGATGCACTCCTCCAATCGCGGGTAGCACTCCATTTCCGTTGGCTTGACCACCGTTGGGCGGCGCGGTTGATCCGGCACTGTTCATAGGCATGTGAGTCGGTGGAACAATCGTTGGGTTACCGTTGATAATATAGTCACTCTCCTTGTTTTGCTTTTGTTGCTTAAACTTTTCGTACAGCTCGCCACCACCCTCGTTGGTTCCGTTCGCCGTTCCGTTGCTGGTGGCCGGCGCTCCCGTCGCTTGACTGTGGCCCGCTTTGGTCCTACAATGGAGATAATGTCGTTTTAAGGTTTTTATTTTCACAAATATATTTGAAAGACCTCCTGAGTGCTGTACTTACTGTGGTTTGGGCTGATCGTAGATGATACCGGCATTCGGTAGTGGCACTTGGGGAGCAATTCCCTGCGCCGACGGCACCGGACTGTTGGCACTAGTGAGACCTCCGGGACCGCTCCCCGGGGTGGAGATGGCGGACGCCGGAACGGACGTTGGCTGGTGACTGTGATGTGGCAGCCCCGTTGGGACGGTCGTCGCCGTTGGCTGTGTCGTCGGAACCTTCTCCGACAGCGAGTCCCGCCGGGAGCTCTTGGCAGTCGAGCTGGTCGTGTTGGGACTGTCCCGCTCGGCACTGTTCTGATGAATGTCGCATGCCTTGACCACGGCACCGGCCACGGCCTGTAGATCGGGTGATTTCGACTGCACGGAAGCAATCTCGTCGATCGACGGGAGTCCCTGCTGCGGAAGGGAGCAGAGAACAAACCGAACGTTAACCATTGAGCGGCCCTACGGATGGAGGTGTTTTCTGCTTTCGATAACGTGGGAGAGCAGGGAGAATTGGGAATGCAGTTCTGATTATTTGCATATGCAAGCTTGAAGACCTTGAGTCACTGGCATCGCTAGCAATAGGGTGCAAATTAGCTACGTACGCATCACCCACGTGGCTCTTAGATAAATGGTAACTAAATAATGATCATGTTTCACGTTCCGAAGTGACATCGGGAATTTTCTTTGTTCGTTGCCGAAAGTAAGAAAATGTTGGATAAACGGTTCGATTAAACAAAAAGCCTACAATAACCTGAACGAAAAGTAACTAAACTTGGGTAACTGCTGACGATATTGTTACCGATCCGAAATCAAGTGTTACTGATTATCGATCACCATGATCGAAACAGCATCGAACCGCTGTTAGCAAGCCACGGAAAGGGTTGAGCTTATCAGTTTTATCTTGGTATCGAGTAGCGATACGTGAACGAAAGCGAAAGCGTGAACGTACAAACGTTTACAGTTCTTTTACTTCTGTTTCATGTTGGCCCGTTAACAGCCCATCTATCCGAAATGCCTCTTCCAGCTTCTTCATCTACTTTTAATATTTTTTACTTTACGTAGTGGCTTTTTACTTAATAAGAACAAAATGCAATTCCCTAATTCAGCTGTTAATTTCACGCTTCTTCAAGTTCCTTCTGCGATAACTATTTCTTTTGTCACTTTTCTATCAGCTCACATTTTGTTTGTTTTCATAAAAATCTGTTTGCTCTTCGGTTAACCTAATGACCTATATATATCACGCGATATCGCAACCAAACGAAATGGTCAAAACGTGACTCCTGCCCGATTGTTCTACTTCTCGCAGGTGGCTCAGTGAAGAGCCCTTACACGATAAATCTGTACGCGTGTGCGGACGTTGCCGAACCGGGGGAAACGGTTTCTTCCGGGGGGAAACCGTTTCACGTTAGTTTTCTCAATAGAAATCAATTCGCTTAAACAAATATTGACACTCACAGGCGAACGGGCCTCTCATAAAACGGTAACGGACACCCGGAGGTCGAAAGGTGCCGTAGGAGCATTCCGGTTTCCCGTGGGCACAGCCAAGCAAACATTCTTTATGTCACTCGACATCGTTTTCATTGCTATTTTCTTTCCATTTTTTGTTCGTCTCTTGGATCACGTTGGGGTCGAAAACACGAGCGCGGTTTCATTCATCATTGAAAACCATCTTTTTTATAGTTTGTTTGCACACTTCCCAGCGAACGTAAAGCGTGCATGCAACCTTTTTCCGTCAGTGTTTTCTCTCCTAAACTTGCGCTAAGGACCTGCCGCCGTTTGGTGAGAGATGAAAAATGACAGTGACACGTGGAAAGAGTGCTAGACTCGCGAGCCACCAACGTGTTACTTTCCGGCTCTGAAGGGCCAACAGCATTCCAGGTCCGCTCTTGTCCTGCATTCCACGAATGCTAGGCCTTACACGTGTCTTGACGTGCTGTAGCGGCAAAGTCAATGACCACTCGTGCTTATCACTACCGCTATCCGTAGTAAATATTTAACTCCCTATCCTACGATACAAGCCTGCAATATTCTAACGTAAATATCGATTTTCTTCCACTTCTTTGAGAAGGGAGAAATATGCCCTGCGCTACCTCGCACACTTCTTTTAGAAACGGTACAAGAAATCATTCGACATTCGCTCAAGTTCCTAGTGCCCTACTACCCGGAGTGGCTCCTGGTGTGTGCCGACGACGGTGCTACTGCTTATCGTTCTTTAATCTATCACCTACTTTTTCCCTCAACATAATCACCGGCCGACAGGTTGAATCGTAAAAGCCGGTTCTTGGACGTACGGTGTGTTGCATAATCAGAACGTAACTCGCCATAAGCGGGAGGAAGGAACTACTAGACAGGGCGCGCCTTAGACACCTCGAACTCTCCTCGAACGAACCTGATACTCGACAAAGTTACTGCTACGAAACGTTTCGCCACCGTCCCCGTTCTCGAATAACCGGTCCACGCTGGAGGTCATCAGTTTGCCGCTGCTCGGCTTGATGCCGGTCAGGTGGAAACTGGCGAAGCTGGAACGGGACATCGGAAACGATTCGTTGGTCGCTTTTGGATCTGCAACGAAATCGGACACACAGAAAATGTATATCAGGATGTTGCTAAGAGAACAGCCAAAAGGAGTACGCGGTGGGGTGTCCACATTATCGTTCGACTTACTGAGACAACTCGAAACGGCGTCCAGGGAAGGCAGCAGCGAACGGGTCATGATGTCGGCGGCACTCCGTGGCCGCGTGAATGGCATCACCGAGTGGGGGAAGGTTTTCGGCTTGATCGGCGTGATGAGCATATGCTCGGTCCAGGACGTCTCGAGCGAGGGCTTCTCCAGTCGTTCGACGTCCACGTTCAGCGTTTTCTGCTCGAACGGCACCGCGAACGTATCCGCCGGTATGCTCTGCAGCCAACTCAGCAGCGAAAGATCCGAATCCGTGAAACCTGAAATTTTTTAAAAGCATAAGACTTATGCAAAACCACTTTCTGAAATTTGTTTTATAAAACGTCTCTTATAACGAATCTGATAACTTTCCGAAAGTAGCAAATAGCAATAACGAAATTTCCCGTATTTAGTATTTAGTCCATAAAATACTAATACATTTTGAAGTTGATCTTAGGTTTAAAAATAAAATACAATAAGACGTGATTTTAAACACCGTTCGGAAGAAGGTGTTTTTGAAAGACGAAATAAGATTGAGTGTGTTTCGATCCGCTGATCCTAAACAATTTTTCTGTTTTACTTGTACAAGAGATCAAAAAAAAGGAAACTTAATTATCATACCCTCCGTTCCTAGCGGTCCCATTTTACCTATCGATCCGTCCAGGACGCGTGAAAAGTTGATTTTCTGACTCGCCGCATCGGCCGCTCCGGTTGCCTTCACCTGGCAGTAGTTCACGCACGACTCGTACAGCACGCCCTTGATCAGCAGCTGCACCAACCGGTCGTTCTTCGCCGACAGCAAACCGGGCGAACCGGACCTCTTGTCGCCGGGCAGAAACTTTTCCACCAGCGGAAAAATCTCCCGAAAACACTGGACCCGCGCCTTGCTCGGATTCCAATCCCGGTATTGCAGGTGGTCGCCTAGCTTCGGCAGCGTCAACAGCAGGCAAAGCCCCGAGTATTCCTCCTTCGTAGGGCACAGCTTCTCCAGCTCGCCGAGCACCTGCACCACCTCTTCGACCGCACCTTCCACATTATTGATCAGCGGCGGACCGGCGGCCAGGCCACCCGCTTCCGACTTGATGCAGAGCAGCTCGATGTACTTGTGGCGCAGGATGCTGTACTTGAACTGCTTCATGTCGAAGTTCTGGAGCGCTTCCAGTGGCTGGATAAACTCCACCACGTCGTCCCACTGGCCATCAAGAATGAGCTGGCGCAGGAAGAGCACATCGTCCGAGTACTGGCCGTTGATGACTCCCGTCTCGCGCTCTAGCGATAGCTGCGAAATGTGCAACTCCCGATTGTTGAGAAACTCCAGCGCCAGCCGCACGATGTCCTCCTCGCGGAGCGATAGTCTGGCCGGCGACATGTTGCTCACATTAATGGCGCGGATTACCGCCGTCCCGATGATCTATGTCGGCGGCGCAAGAACCTACGTAACGTGTAAGAAGGGAAAAATGTAGGAATATATTAAAAATTTAATAAAAACCCTTCTCCATTTGTGAAACCATCTCGATTATGGTGCTAGCTATGACCAGGGGTGTAGCAGAACACGGCCACGAGCACTTTCTTCTGTGTTCCTTCTCCGGTGATCAACACCCGGCAGACCCCGAAATGGTGCGCAATAAACCAGAATTACATTTCTGATTCACCGCAACGTCTGGCTCCATTCCACAAGAATTCCACGACGAGGGAAATTTTGTTGCTCGACCGCTAGTCAGTCTCCGGGGTGGATTCGCAAGAATCGGCCGTTTATCTCTGCCATTCCCGGTGGGCTTTTATCTGTCACATTATCTCACAAATTGTCGATGACTATCGCCGCATTTATCTCGCTCCCTCTCATTGAGCTTCTTCAACGTAGTGTGTCACTTGGCACAAGGGGAAGGAATTATCGCTCCATATCTTTCGGCCTCCCCACTTAAATGCATAATGGATGACCTGTCTGTACGATTGCACGACATAAAGGTAAAGGTTTTGGCTAATAAAAGCATACCTTTAAGGCAGACCTAGAAGCGCATTATATTTTTACTAAAAAAGCGATTAAGTGAATCAGCGCTTAGCAGATACAGCAGACGTGACGAATTACTGGGACAGCGCTTCCAAGAGATAGTGAAAAATATGACTAATTTGAAGCAAAATAGGTTAGCAAATCTTATCAGATAGCATGGTCATTTCTTCAAATGTGGCATGTTAAAGACCAATGTAATCATTCATCATTTTCACTTCGTTTATCTATCCATTCATCGGTTATCTCATATCGTTCATTTATCGAAAAATTTAAACCATTTTTATTCACGGATTTCTTCGTTTTTTGCATTACAAATAAATGAATAAATGTCCTATTTATCCGATGCTGCTACCATTGAGGTCAGCCATACTTAATGTTTACTTCGTCAGTTTTTCGGCTCTAATTAAGATCCGGATGGTTTTAGATTACTATTGTGATCCATTCGAGTAATCGTTATGGTTTAGCTCAATTTCATAGGCACGAAACGACAGTTTATCACTGTGGATCCTCTATTATTCACCTCTTCGTCGCACACTATCGTCGTCCAATCCAGGGCATTAGGTTAAACACTGACATTACATTCGATTGCAGTTTTCCCGAGCGTTCCACTCAATTTGACACCTTGCCGCTAAGATTCCGCAAAATGGACACCGAAGAAAGTAGTGAAATAATGAGCATAAACATAACCTTTACACACAAACGGTTCACCCCAAGTGAAGATCCCATAACTTTCACCGGATGGCGTAGGAAAACCTTCGCTAGCCTTCGTGCTCGGGATGGACCCTCCTCCCAACGAGCAGCACCATTAATAGGCCATCGCTTACGACAAAGTGGAAAGCCCCGTCGCCTCGGAGACGATGGATGTCTGGCCGGTCGTAGGCCGGTCAATCGCCCCACTGGACCTCGGAGAGTTGATGAGCCATTGGCAATGGTTCCCCGCCACACGCGAAAAAGCGATCCTCTCGCGATCGCCTTCGGTTGCTGCTTTATGCCCAACGATCCCAAGTGAATCTGCAAACCCCTGGCACGGAGCAGCCCAACCATTTGTTGCAGTCATCAACCAGCTCCTCTAACGGATGGTTCCTCCTGGCCTTCGCATTTGATGACTGACCACTGCCTAGTGCCCTTTTACTGTCCCTCCTCCTGGTTAGTTTTCAGGTTTAGATTTTGAGAAGCTTCGAAAAATATGAAGAACCCGGAAAACGGAAAACACAAACAGCTAACAAACGATCGATCGCATTATCGTTTAACTTTTTTGTTGTTAATTTTGCTACGATTAATTCATTAGCCCCGCGATTAAGCGTGAAAATTGCGTTTAGCATGTTAGCCGATCCGTTTGGGCCGCCTCTGGGCGGGAAAGTGAAATTTGATGAAGTGTTTTCGGTGGTCCACGGCCTCTTATGTGGGGCGCACGCCCATGCTCTGGAGCGCCCCACCACACGGGCGCGACCCACAAAATGAAAGCGCTGCAAAAACAACAACGAATGGCGCCGAAAACAAAAATATGGACCACGGCAAGATCGGCAAGTGAAAACGGGCAATCAACGTAACTATTCTGAGGTCCCAACTTAAGCAACGTTTACGGAAAACGTTCCTTAAAACTTGCTATTTCGAACGCCAACGAATCAACATTACGCGGTGCAGCACCATAAAAAAAAACATGTTTCAATTCGACCGTCTTCCGAGATCGTGTCACGCGAACCGAAAAATGTAATCGGCCGAAGGGGTCTCCGTCGGATCTAACGAAGCGTGAAATTAAAGTCGATCATCTCGCCGACGACCGCCATCTGGAACACGGCGCTCGGAATCATATAAAACGATTCGGATATCGCGCGTATCGGAAGTTCTTTGCCGGCGCAACTTGCGGGCCGATCTGGCCGGATCATGCGGAAAACGTGATTAGCATTAGATTGATCTGGCCCACAGTGGGCTGGAAAATCTGCGTCGCCAATTCCCGGCGTGATGGGTTTTTCAACGAAACGCAAGTGAAGCGATCAACTCAACGATGAGTGTTTAAATCGAATGTCACGCCTGTGTCGCCCGCAGTCGGTCCGTTTGGATGCACCATCATGGCTCGACAGGAGGCATACCGCTTGGTACGTGGCAAAAGAATCTTCCAAACGAAGGCAAAATCTCACGAAAAAAGATCTCAATGAGGGGCCTTAAAATGGGGTTTCGGAACTGACTACGGGCCTGACCTTTAATTTACATTTCCGATCATTTCTCGATGGCCCTATTGGACATCATAAGAGCCAAACTATTTGCAGGAAGAAAATAATATAAACACTTTATATAACGCAAAAAAGGACGATTTAAATTAGATCATACACGAAATCACTTCTAAAAAACCAAAAATAGCATTGAAAATGTCAAGGACTCCAAACGGCACCTCAAACAGCAGAATACGTAAGGAAAAACCCGGCAACATTATTGCAGAGAAGCATATTGCACATCAGAAAATCCTGCGCCTCCCTTCCTAATCTCGCAGGAACACCGTTGAATGGAGGAACGTGTCCTCAGCATCATTTCCGGAGCAGAATAGTTGCGGATGTAGCCTGCTGCCGCACCGGGGCTCCCGCGGCTTGTTGCACAATCGGGAACCGCACAGGCGCTCCGGGAAAGCCAGTACCAGACGAAAGTATCGATTCGTTGCCAACAATGGCGGCGCAGGGCCCGTGCAGAGGACCCCAAGCAAGGCCCTTGGGGCGAAGAGTTGTGTAACCCGAGAGCTGCCCGTTGCCAGACCAGACGATAGTTATCATGACACGTCTCCCCAGTGTGACCAGTGAAAGAGTGCTGTTGGAAATAGTACTCAACGCCATAAACAAGTAAGTGCCAGCGCGCACTGGGCTGAAGATGCGGAAAACAAAAATATGCAGCACCCTAAACCTTGCGGGGTGAAAGCCGAGGGTTTCCCAGCGTTGAGAAACCCCCTAACACCGAGAAGAATTTAAGTGCTAATTTCCATTTTCATCGCGTGCACGTCACGATTTATGCTTTGTTTGGGACCACAGCGCGGCGTTGTTTTCCATTTTTAATTCTGTTTTTGGGCATTTTATTTTTCGACGCACTCGGGTCCATTTCGTAGACGCCGTGTACACGTTTTCGCCAGTTCTTTTCGTGTGCAGTTAAGTTGTCATTCGTTTAACGATTTGCATTGGCCGTTTTTCACGACACTCGCTCGGTTCGCTAAATCAGACAAATCAACAACTCGCGCTTCGTGCAGGTGCTGACTGCCAACCGACCGACATTCAATCAGGGAGGTCGTTGTTTGAATAATTTTTTTATGCTGTTGTTGACCCCCGCTTGGGTGAACTGGTCCATGTCGAGACAGCAGGCGGCAGCATGGGGTCGCCCAACTTCCGATGATGACGCCGCGGTTTCGTCGTGTTCAACTTGAGCCGCGTCGTCAAAACACTGCCTGCAATCGAACTCCAATCGATCACATGCTGTTTGATGAGCTGTTGAATGAAGTGTTTCCGTCGTAATAAACAAAGCGAAGAACACATCGACGGACAAAAAAAAATCACGCAACACGCCGGCACATGGCAAAGGAAAAACACAACCATTTTCTTAGCCATTCCGCCGAGCCATTTTCGGAGGCTTTGCTCGCGGCGAGGGGAAGAAAGGCCAGCAGACGCCGACAAACGGAGGTTCCACCGGTCCACCACATTATTGTATCATGTTTCATGCGCGTTTGACTATTGTTTGACACGAGGCCCGCTCGGGGTACGGAGCCAGACCGCTTGCGCCAAATATGCCGCCAGAGCATGCTTTCGGTATGTTGTGCGCGTCTCTCGGACAACGGGCGGCACATTCAAACGCTCGGCGTGAAGAAAAAGTACGGTTCGATGATTGATTTGCCTTCGCCACGGTGCCCGCCAGGCGGTCTTAAAGGTGTGGCCTGGGGGGCATTTAAATTTGAACAGGACTTAAATTAATATCGATAAAATTATAAAACTTTAATTGATTGTTTCAATCATCGCTGCGCTACCGTTGGGCTGTAATGTCTTTGTAGGATCGAAACTTTACCGCCAGAACCAATCAATTAACGTAGTAATTGGGGTGAAACGGATTCATTTTTATGGGCCGCATAACACATCATAAATTGAAACAGCAGAAGGTTTCAATTTTCACCCATTTTTGTTAGAAACATTCAAAGATACTATTTTAGATATTTTTTTTCCTTATTCACCATAATGAGCAAGAAGCTTGTTGGCTACTATTTTAACGACGCGAGAAGCTTATCGTATCGTAACAAAACAGAAACAAATGTGCCGCTGATGCCTTTGCCGATCTCCTAATGCCGAGAAGAACATCCAATCTCTGGCGGAGTTGCGGTTCGCTTCTTTTATGCCACACCATAAAGAGCAGAATAGCACGGGTGAAGCATAAGTTACGCACTCCGGACCATAACATCATTGACCGGCTAGTTCGCCTGCAGCTCAGATAGCGGTTCCAGAGCCCTAATGATGGGCGGTGTGCGCGCACGCGAAACAAGCGATTGATGAACCACACACGCGGCCAACGGGCAAACGGGGTGCAACAATTATGTAGCATAGCCAGCACCGCGGTCCGCGCTGAAGCGTTATTAATTATGGTTTAGTTAGTCCAGGGCCGATTCAAAACAGAACCGAACGCTTTTGCCGGGTGTGCCGATCGAACCGACCGACCATGGCCGGCATCGGGGAATCCTTTCTATTTTGTTTCTCGTAAACGGACTCTCACCAGCAGCTCGCAGCTGAGACTGATCGGAGTCTCGGAAGACTTTCCTTGGCTCCGGCACTGGGGTCTACGTTTTGCATACTATCATTACCGTAACGATGAGTTACAGAGGTACGCAGTGCCATTTGCATACGCGTTACGCTTCATTCTTCGCGTTTTCCCTTTTGATGCTGACGGCGTTTGAAGTACTGCTTGGTTTCGCAATTGTGGTTCATGTAGTGAAATTTTTTTATTAATTAAAAATGGATATAAATTTTAAAAGAAAAATGGAAAAGGAAAACGTTATACACTAAACAAAAAGATTAATGGTAAAATTTACTTTTAAAAGAAATCAGTTAGCGAGTCGTTGGTAAAGTGGCAAAAGCGGAGGTAAATTAAGAGAAAATAGAACACAAGAACCGAAAAACGGTCCACCCAAACGGCGGGCAACGCCCAAGAAGCACGCTGACATTGAGCGATTTCGTTGGCGATTGCACAGTAAAAATAATGATGCCCAGCCCACGTCACCGTGGGTTCGTGCCGTGGCATTCATTTGCCGCGTGCGCCAGGCTGGTTTCCGGCCAACCAACGTGCCCCAACATAAAAAAAGAACACGGTGAGCGCTGGAACGCCACCCACTTTGGTGCGCCATACAAGGAGTTCGATCCGGTGCGTTTCCTAATCCCACACAACCACGCCCGACCAGAGAGAACGAACCCGAGAGCGTATATTTTGGGACCCACGGGGTCTGACTGATGCTGAGAACAGAGAATTTGCTAGCGACTCAAGACGGAATTAATCAGCTCGAAATCGTACGAAAGTTGACCTGATTGTCCGCAGAGGATTGCAACCTGATTGATCCGGTATCGTGTTTTGGCACCGAAGGAACTGTATCTCCCTCTTAATCCTTGGAGCTACGAGCTTGGTACGCAAACAACTCGCACCGCTGATCGCTAAACCCACACGCGCTATGCTTTGCGCGAAACAGCGCAAACACATGCAAGACAATTAACTCACCCGGTTCCGGTGGGGCCATCCACAGCTTCGAAACAAAAACTCGCCTTCGCGAAATGATCTCGGTGCAAAAATATGCTGCCCAGAAGCACCGGTACCAAGTGGCCACGTCCGCCGCAGACGGGCCCCGTTTCTCGCCTGTTCCGGACATTTGATCAGCACCGTAAAAACGCAAACGATCGACGGCTACTAGCGAGATCCCGTGAGCCTCTGATGATTCAGGGAAGCGTGAAAAAGCGAGGAAAAATTAAACACCTCTACGGCGAGACAAAAAAAAGAAGAATCACGAAGCACAAAGTGGCCGCCGATCGCCGCTCTCTAAGCTGCAATTCTTATGCTGGCCCCCAGAGCGCGCAGCGCAAGAAAGCGAAATGTTCTTCAAGAAACCACGTTCGGCACTCCGTTGGGCCCGGGCGCAGATTGCATTGCGCAGAACTGGTGCATGCAACTGGTGGAATAGATTGAATGCAGCAAAAATGCCAATTATCGGAAAATTGGAGAAAAAGCCGCCAGCAACTGGAGCGTTATCAAAATCCCGTCCGTTCACGGGTGGCACGGTAAAAACAGCCAGGCACAGACAGAGCATAACAACAGAGATTGCATAGATCGCCGATCACCGTGGTGTGGCGTCAAGGGCGAAACGTCTCGAATCGTTAACCGCTTCAAAGTCGATCATTTTAATGAGTCTTGCAGTCAATGAGACGAGCCGGGTTGGTCCTAGTTTGATACTACAGCCTACCCTACACGGTGGGGTCGGAATGTTTCGGGCTCGAAACTTGGTGCCTTTTACTAACAGTTTTAAACTTACATCATAACTTATACCGAACATAAGTTGGAAAATTTGAAACAAAATATCGCTTGATATTCGTCGTTCATCGCATAATGTGTTTCATTTTGCCCAAATTGTATAAAATATAACACATTTGGCATCATAAAAGCCTACATACTAACGTAAATGCTTAAGAAAGTCATAGTTTGAAATGGCCAACAATTTTGGATAACCAAAATGAGCCCGGAATAAGGACTAAAACCGAATCTGCAGGCAGAAGAAAATTCCTTCCAATAGAGATTATGGCGGAAAAAGCGTAAGAACTCCAATCCAAGATCGAAATATTATTGATGAGATTGCAGCTAGCGAGTAAAACAGGAATTAATTTTTGGAAAACTCGAAGCAAGGAAAGATAAATAAAAAAGCAGACATCTGTTAGGTGAGTGATACCTCCACTCTCGCCACTTTCTTGCCACACTATGCTTGGTGTCGGTTTTCTCCCCGCCACAAAAACGTTTGTTGCCGATAACACGGAACGGTAATGGGCAAGGCATTTGCGGATCCATTTTCCTTTTTGGCTGCCACAAGGCAGCAAACAGCACAGCCACACAGATTGGGGCACACTTCTTTTGCGGACCACAAGCAATTTTCCACGCTCCTTAGGAATGGCACATTACATCCCCATGGCACGTCATACTGCCCCGAAGTTTCCGCAGTCAGCCACCCAGTCAGCCAGCCGGGGCGTTTCTTAGCTTTCGCGTTCACCCAACCCAAATCAGTCAAACGGAACAGCGCATCGTGTGCCAGACAGACAGTTACGCAGATTGCGATGAAGATAGTTAGATAGGTTGTCTTGATTTAACCATTTTTTCTGCGATCAACCCTTGATCGCAAGGCGAGTGTGTCTCGTGGCGTGTGTTATGCTTAATTTTTGTACCTTTCATGCAACAGATCGAACGAGAAAAACTGATCATTGTCTATCGGTTTTCTAAAAAAAATCGATATTGTTATGAAAATTTCACTCACTTGAGCTGGTGAAGGGTTAATAAAATCGAACTTTTCCCTGGCGAAACGACCCAAAAGCGAATGGTTTTAAGTAGATGACGACAAAAGAAACAAGTCCCAAACAAGGCTGTAATGAAATTGAACAATCGTTAGTTTTGTAACGATCGAGTAGTAGCACTCAGCGTCACACCTAACGGCGATCAATTAGAGGCGCTTACTGGCGAACAGGGGTGAGCGATTTAATGTTTACGACCTCCCGGGTTGGGGCCACCGGTGTTGGGTTGAAAATTACGCCAATTTGCCAAATTTCCAAACCACCACCACGGGGCTGAAGCCGCGTCAAGGTGGTTTCTCTCATTTTTATACGACCCACAGCCGGCAATAGAAGGCACAATAAACACATTCGCGCGCCATGCTTCGAACGCCGCAATTTCTTCGGAGCCATCACAAACCGAAGAAATGCAATATACTTCTCGCTCGTTGCTTTCGCGTCCAGCACACGAAGAGGAACGAAAATAAGTAAAAAACCAATTTTTGGGAGGAAAAACAGACGATAAAAAAGTATCATTGTGTGAATACGACACCGTACGATAAAACGATTATGTTGTACCCCACAACAAAACAGGAAAATGAGGGCCGCCGGGGAAGCTCATTTGCCAATTTTCTGCACCACACGCTTCGCTGCGTGTGAAGAGACGATTAAGACGCCACTGGCACGATCCAAAAAACTTTTTTCTTGGGTCTAAAAGTTCTTATTTGCGTGGTTCGCCGCCAAGGGCGGGAAAATCCAATGCGTCTTGGAAAAGGTTCGATCGGAGAAATGTATGGAACAGTTTTCATAGCTCTATTGAGAAAGAAACAAGGATGATACAATATACAATATTGTTAGGATAATCCGTGTGTTTCATTGTTTTCTTTTATGTTGAAGGGGCGTAAAGAGTTCGCCTTAATCGTCCTCGTATGGTTAACTATTACTAACTCTCAATGAACGACGTCATCCACCTGCTTAGACCCTAGACTCTAGCGAGCATGAGATGGCACTTATCCGACAAAGTACGTCCAATATTCCACTTTTTGCTTCAAAAGAGGGAGACCGATCGATCGAGCTAATTTCCGCGATCCGCTTTCCTTGATAAGCTTTTCACTCTCCGTATGATCGCGTACCGTGATGGGGCTCGGCGGCTGCGTGGGTATGATCATTACCATACCAGGTCCTACGGTCCCTCCGTCTGCCCCTCGTCTTTCCGGTGGTCCATAAGTGAGTGAAGAAAAACCCTTTCGGAGGGCAAACGGAACGACACACGTTCGTCGACCGGGTGCGATGGCGCGTGAAATTGACAGCATGACGGACGGGCCGGCTGGGGGGAGTCAGATGGCGTCACAGACGGCCGGCCGGCAAGGATTTTGGGGCGCAGAGAGCAGCGCGAAACCGCAGCGTACGAGAGTGAGTTCCGTTATGAGATTTATCTACCGGGGTGCGTCTCTGGATCTCCCTTCAATTACGCGCTCTATCCGAAGAAGTAATGTTCGCCTGTTGCGATTGAGCCGGAGGAACCTGTTTGCTGCCGGAGGAACGATTAAAACACGCAACACGGACCCCGGGCTAGGTGGCGTTGATAAGCTGCCCCTCCCAATAAGGAATGCAGCAGTACTCGGTGCTTCTCGTGGCAGGTACTTTCGGAGGCACCCTGTTACGGATCGATTAAGGACAACGCTCTTGACCGACGAGACGGCCGCACGTTCTCTGTTTGGATACCAATTTGTAACGGTTCCCTAAAAAATCGAGCCAAATAAAAGACAGGGAATTAAAACGGCGCCCTTTCATTTTCCGATCGCAGTACTATAGAAAAACATAATGTTTACCGAACTGCCGAATCATGGTCGGCAAAAGAAAGGAAGTAGTTGTTGCCGTCGTCACACGCGTTTCTTTATATTTAACCCAAATTGGACTCCAATTCACATTTCTTTATCAGTTGTTATTTTTAAAATCGCGAAATACTCAGCAAAAGTCGAAACTGGTACGCAAAAGAGTAAATGCTCAACGCAAAACCCGACTTTTACTTATCGAAAAATTATTCCCAATCAACATAACCCATCATGCCAGGAATGGAACACGCGACTCGTTTTGTGTGCTAATTTAATGTTGCTCTTTCTCTTCTCGGCTCACGGAGATCATATTCCGCCCCCTAAAGAGGTGAGATTGGTGGGTATAAAATAAACGGTCGTCAAATGGGCGCGAAATGAATATCAACCCCACTTAGTAACACCACCCAGGGCTCGCCACCGTCACAGGGCAAACAATATCAATTCTTGCACCACACACGCGTGCACAGAGGGTGTCACAGTGGAGCACAACACGTGCACGGTGTGCCCAATAGCGGTAAGTGCATAATTTGTTCATCATTTAGGGAACTCACCGCCATCCTCGAGATGGCATCGTCTTCCAACCCGAGCTGCCCGGGTGCTTCCGGCGAAACCGATTTCATAAAACCAATCGGTGTAACGTCTCCGTTTGTGGCCGCATATTTATTGGAGCGAAGTCCACCACACCCACTTCTACGGGGGAGGCAGTTCCCCACGGTGCGGTTTTAGGCCGGTGTCGCGTGCCAAGAAGCGGCGGAAAAATCGCGGACACGCCAATCGGAGTAAGATGCGCCCGCGCGTGCTGCAGATAACTCCGTCCGGGTTTCTTCTCCGTTCGTCGCGACCCCGTTCAGCTGAGGTCCGTGACGTGCCAGTGAGCTAGGCCAGAGATGCGACGGATGGCGAGGGATGGTTGTGACGAACTCGAATCTTACTATTCGAACGAAACCCACATCTCGCGGCACCTATGGGCACGCACTAACTTCACAAGTGCCCCCGTTAGACGATGCATGGTGTCTACCAAGGGCTGAACCCGAGGTGCATCTTCCGTTGTGAATTGTTGGGCCGCCACGGATGTGTTTCAAGAATTGGGATCGCTAAACAACGATTTGGAGGATTCCTTCGCTTCGGTTTCCCGCCACAATGGAACCGGTAATGATGGGTTGTTGTCTACCGCAGTCCAGCTTGGCTGTAGGATCGAATGGGCAAATTAGGCTAATGGGAGCCCATTTTCGGCGCGGTCCACCGTTCGTCTCCCATTTTAATTCTTTTTTAAGTGAAACCAGAAACAGTAAAGAGTCTAATCTGACGGGAACGTCCAATCAATTGTGGTAACGCGTGCGTTGGAAGGATCACAAACTTAATCCGATCTCAATTATGTCATTATGGATGCAAACGAGTTTGTGAAGCAGATTACACAAGTCCATACAAAAGTTTTAAAAACCGTATTCTTTAGCTTTTCTGGACTTGATGAAACTTCTTAGAATAGAACTTTTTGTTCATCCACCAGCGCATAACAGCACTAGCCGGCTTCCTCCAGGAACATTACTGGCCACCGAATTTGGACTCCCCACGGGCAATCGACGCTACGTATCATGACACTCGTAAATACGTGCTTCATAGCTTCCCTCTACGCACGCGGAGCAGCATAAATAATAATTACCGCGTTGCAGGGTCCCTCTGCCACGAAATACCGTACGAGGAATGCAAAGAATTCCCGCTGGCGGTATAAAACACCCGCAGAGACCAGCGGAGCGGCAGAGTGCCTGAGCCCGTTTTTATAGCCGTGACAAGCATGACCTAAAATCGTTCGTTCGTATCGTTCACAAATCCATCGCGGCATTAGGCGTTCGCCCCTCACCGGCCATCCATTTCACCCCGATCCGTGTGACCGGTATTACGGAATTACGGTAAGAGAGCAAGAGAGAGTTGAACGCAAGAAACACAACACCGCCCACCGACGCCGCGCTTCCGAAGGTCAAGGCGATGCGCAATCAACCGCGGGGGACGGTTCGCGGAAGGCATGCAGTTTCAAGCATAAGGTGAAATGTACGAGGGGTGGTAATACACACGCGCACACGGAAGGGCTGATCGGACTGCTCGGGCAAAATGGTTCCGGCCGGTTTTTGGGCTTCGTTTCCGTGGAACGCGTTCGATTGCGGATTTCAAAAACCAGCTTCACGAGACCGGTTTAAGCCTGGAGATTGTGCCTGGCACCCGACGTGTACCGGGGCCTCTGGCCCCCATTTTAGTGGTACCGTAAGCAAGGAGCTGCTGAATATTTAAATGTAATGCCAGTGAAGGCCCCGGCGTGGATAAACTCGACTCGATGAAGGGTGGCGCATACGCGGATGCCTGCATCAATGTGACACCTTTCTTTTGAACTAACGACATTTTGAACAGTAACATAAAAAACATCTTGAGGTGTACAAAAAAGTGATAAGAACTGAAACGCAAGGAAACAAATTTGATAACCATTACTTGGGTCAAATGGTTGCATCAAATTGTTTGCCACGAAATGGAAATCGATGCCCCCCAAGCAAAGTACCCACAGGGAAAACGGGGAACACCTCAGCGAAACAAACCCCGGCCGTGAGCATCGAAAGCTGATTGGCGTTCGAAAACAAAAAACGGAGAAAATAATTAACATCGCCACCGGGAAGTGTAGTGGCCAGTTGGCAGCTTCCTTCTTCCCTGCTGCACGTACCTTTTGTATAATTTTCCTAAACTTGGCGCAGCGAAAGTTGCACAGTCGGGGGCGCGGCCCGCCGTCGTCCTCTATTGTTTGCAGCAACGTGCGAGCGATCGATTTGCGATGCCCAGCTGACTTTGATGAGTAGTGTGCGATTAAAATTTGCACCACACCACACACACAATTTCAATCGCACACTCCAGATACTCCTCCGCCGGATGGGCCAAAGGGTGTATTACGCGCTCAAGTATGCAGCAGGGGCTGCTCTGCACTTCAATCTTCACTTGGCTTTCATTTCACTTATTTCCATTTCCATTCGTTGGATTTTCTATCACAGTTCACTTTTCTTGAAGAAAAAAATTATAACATTAATCACAACAAATCGCGAGTTCGTCGGGCGAAGAAAGGGAAAACCATCCACGATCGACCTACCGGCAATCGCTTTTCGATCGATTTTTCAAACGCGGAACACCCAATCCCTGCCTTGAGCCTAACGCCTAGGTGGCGGGGGGGAAATTTCGCGCTTGGTCGGCTTGTTTAGCGAAACCGGAAGCGAACAGCCCCTTTCGGGAAAGAGTGCGAAACTAAAAATAAAGGAAAATGCCCGATCTAAAGCATCGCAAATTTGCATTCGATCCACCGGAAGAAATTGGGTGTGCCCCGAGCACCGATCTGCTTTCGATTTCCGTTTTTCCTTAATTTCACTGCGTTTGACAGTAGCAGTGGTTGTTGGCGAACAGTTTTCCGGCTTTTCCTCGTTGCCGTTGTCGTCGTCACGGTGGGCAACATACTACGCACTCATACACACAGCCGGGCCCAACCTGTCCCACGGGAGGGAAAGGTCTTAAAATCGATGTGTTTTCCCGAAGCCGAAAAATGACATCATCTCGCACCGCCAGGGGGAAGATTATTATCGCTTGTAACGGGAACTTGGGATTGTGCTCCCATTTGGGGGGACTGCATCACTGTGGGGCAGCAGACGCCTGCTGAGACCGAAGAGACGGCAGCACAAACAACAATATCCAGTGCAACGCGAACGCCGAAAGCAGGTGAATCACCACTCCCCAAAGGCCTACAACGGAGCGAAAGGAGTTAGTGCAACTAGCTTCCTTTTCCTGCGACAAAGGACACCTCCCGTCCTGCACCGTACGCCTGCGGTATCGAGGTGCTCCTATTTATTTTTCTCTTCAATTTTGTCGTCGTCGTCGTTGCTGTTGTCGTCACAACAAAGAGCTGGTCCTCTGTCTCGTCCTCTCGAACTCGTCTCGAAAGGCACCAGGATTGCGTGCTTCGAGCCTCGCCGTTCAGCTGGTCGGCCTTCGGTGTTGGAAGAAAGGTCTTTCTGGGGATACGAAGAAAGCCTCACGCCGAGCATCGGACCCCCCGTATCGGCCGTAGTTGCCGGTCTTTGCTGGGGTGTGCCTGAACTGCGCCACAGACTGAAGATTTTTCCTTCGCCGTTCTGCTTTTCTTGCACTTTTCCTGCGTCTCTCGCTTGTTTTGTTTGACGGTCGCACACGCAAAAATAAACATTGCAAAACTTACACACTGCGCCGCACGCAACACACGGTCAAACACCCACTGCGGTGCGCTCCTTTGGGCAAGGGCAAAGGTCCTTTGGCTTTACCAGCACACCCACCACAAATGCATTTCTGTGCAGCTCAGCCGATCACAGAATCACAGCAACAAACTTTCCAGCGAAATTACAGACCGAACGACGAAACACAACACAACCGCACGACGAGTTTGGACATTTTAAATTTTTTTCTCTGCATTTTCTGACAGCCGACTAAGATTTTTAACCTAACTTTGAAACTTCGAACCTGATGACGAACCTGATCAACCCCCTCCCGTTGGGGTGCCACACAAAGCGCAAACACTCGATTGGACATTCCAGATAAATGCCAAATTGTTTGCGCTTATGTGAAAACGTTTGTGCCTCAGCAGACACGTAAAAACGCTTTGTTTACATCCTATGTAAGTTCTTATTTGCTGGTACAGCGACAAAATCTAGAAAAACAGAAAAAAATATTCAGAAATCAACTAACTTCTTCGATTTCTATTTTCTCGGACCGAAAACACGAATGTAAATACGTTCAACATTTCAGTTATATTTTTTGCTGCCACACGAAGCATAAACGCTTTGACATTTCTATGCTCCGATTTGCGCTTCGTCTGCCCTTCGAGCCAAGTGCGTAACGTGCGTAACGCTTGCCGCAATATTGCAATACTTGGTCCTTGGTTCAATTCTCTACGCTCTGTTCCGGTTTCTGAGCATTTTAATGTTATTTATCAATTCAGCTTAAAGTTGCAGCACTCTGCACAGTTACCATGGTTTTTTACACGAAAATAATGTCTGTAATGTAATATAATGTAATCGCGCCCACTGTGCACAAACAAGCTGTCAAACCGAGCCAAAAGAATAGGAAAATAAAGTCGAAAAACATCAACAAACCGATGTCAAACAACAATCCGGAATTGGTGATTTGCTCGCAACAAAATGTTTTTCCACGGCCGGTGCGTACGGCTGAACTGGAAATCGGTCGTATTTTTGATGATGTCAATGATTTTGTCGCACATTCGCATCACGCAGTCATGTGAGTCAAGCCAACTGCCACCCCCCCGACGATTCCTTCATTTGCGCTTTTCTTTCTTTTTCTGCAGCTGTAAATTCCAACAATCCTGAGGTAACTGTAAGTAGCGATTTACAGTTCAATATGTGTTTTGGGGTTCTCTATCCTTCTGCTTTATTTTAGCCGACAAAGCTAGAGAAAACCAGTTCGGACACGGACCGGGCCGCCGTCACCATCAACTCTGGCGTAAGCTTCCTTTGTCCCGAGCGCACAGGGAACCAACCAACCAGATTCATTATTTGCATTCCGTAGGCGAAAGCATCCAGCGATACGAGTCACTGCCCGAATGACACACTATGTACCGATTTGCCCAACTCCTGTCTGCAGTGCACCTACGTGCCGCAGTGTCTGTACGGGTCCGAGGTGATCGTTAGCTGCGTCCCGAAGGCGGCCGTGAATTGCCACATGGACTGGGCGCCGAACGGGCAGGGCGAAATCAAACGACCGATGGTGTGCCGGTACTGTTACCAAACCGAACGCTGGGAGCAGAGCTGTGAGCAGAAGGGGGGCTGCAACTCGATCGATTCCCAGTTCAAAACGAACTGCACCGTACACCCGGAGATACTGTGTATGGGCCACAGGACGTTCACGAAAAAGGTGCCCTGCAACTGGACTCAGGGCTACCGATGGTCGACGACGCTCATGCTCAGCATCACGCTCGGTGGCTTCGGGGTGGACCGGTTCTTTTTGGGCCACTGGCAGGAGGGCATCGGTAAGCTGTTCAGCTTCGGTGGACTGGGCGTTTGGACGTTGATCGATGTACTACTGATCTCGCTGCACTATCTCGGCCCGGCCGATGGCTCGCTCTACATATAGGGCCAGGACAGGACGTGTTCTGTGGCAGAAAGTTTATCGTGAAACAAAAATTGTGATACGTGTTAGAATGAGAAATATATTAGTATTGACCGAATCCATGTCTGCATTATGCACCTATAGTTGCTACCAGACTGCCTGGAGCTTCATGATGCCAAGATCGATCCAGTCGATTTGATTTTGAGCCAAGCTATGATTTGATTAATCTCGTTCGACACTACCTATCCTCCGCCTTTTACGAAATCGGTTACAATACCGTCGATGCTTTGTAATTCTTTACTTGACGAATGGCTGTTCGAATATTCTTGGTGGTAGAGGTGTATTGGGCAACGGAGGCCCTGGCTGCTCGGTACTTCGGTCATTGAGTATCACATTGCATGGCCTGTGGACCGGTGGCTGGTTAATGGTAAGATTTCCAAAGAAGCTTCCAGAAGGAAAAAGTCGATACAGCCAATGGTTTTGCAAAATTTTTCGATTTTTTTATTACTTTTTCTCGTCTTTTTTCTGGGTTATGTTTCACAAGTTTCGACATTGTTTCCGTTGTTCTTCACTTGCGTAGTCAGTAGCGCACCATCTTCTCTCCCGTGCGAGTGTTTCTAGGAGAGAGCCGATGGTTTGATCGTGTCGCGCCATCGACTACAAGAAACATTCTAGCGTCATCTTTGCTGCTGTTGTTGTTGGTGGCTGCTGCCGTTTGGTTTACAATCGCCCTACTGATTTGATGGTCGTTTATCTCATCTCGCTTCTCGAATCCTCCTTAAAAGCATCGTTGGTTGGGATCTTATGCTTTTGGCACTCCAGCAATGGATTTGTGATTTCACTCCCGAGGTTCTACTGCCGCCGACCGCGTGTTATCGCGTGTGTGTGTATTGTTTGCTTTTGCTTCTTTTAACGTTGCTTGATCATGCTTAAACATTACTAAATGGGTCTTATTGACTGCTTTTTTCTACGTGTGTTATTGTGTGTGGTTTTTACTTTAAACGTGTTCACTTATGTTCTTACGATGTTCAAACCACACCATCATCCATTTCGGCCATTTATGGTTGGGTATTGGGTGTTTTGTGTCTTGTTTCTGGTTTTAAACCACACATAAAGTGACTCTCTCTCTCTTTCTCTTTCTATGGATCAAGTACGTCCATGCTTCTTCTCTAAGTGGCGTTCACACTACATTGCATTATTGTTATTAATATCGTTACTGTTATTCATAATAGTGTCCCTTTTTCCGTTCCAGGCCCTCTCTTCGCTCCCTCACGCATTCTCTGCCCTCTAGCTCGTCCTCGATTCGCACAGACAAACCGTGTTCCCCAGTTTTATAGGTGCTTTTAGAGTTTACTTTGCTTGGCGACACCGCTCTCCTTTACTCCTCCTCTCAGCCGGTCACGCATATTATAACTAGTACATTGTGTTGTTGGTTTTTATGGATTCCTTACTTAAGAGTTTCTCAATAGCTTTTGTTTGCCTTTTAATCATTCCTTTTGCCTTGTATTACTATTTCTCAGCTCATTCCCAAGTTTTTGTAGTTGTTACTTCGTTTGAATATGTTGTTGTCCGCTTCATATTTGACTTTTCTTCGTCTCATTTTCGTGTTTGTATGTCTATTATTCATTGTGAAATTGCTGAAACAGATAAGTTATCCGCCATGGGTCAAGTGTGTTAAAACTATTGGTTTCATTTTTATGTTGTGTACGGCAATATCCAGAGAATAAAACATTAAATGTTATACCGATGTTACTCCTTTCTTCGTATTTCCTGTTACCATCAGTGCGTTCTCAAATCCCGAAGCCCCATTCCTTCATCCGGAGGAACGCTGAAGCGGGCCTTTGGTGTACGGCGCTATGCTTCTTGCACCGAACACAGGCCCGGGATTTTCGCCTTTGCCGTATCCTTTTCATTTGTTGTAGAGCTTCTTACACGGTCGATAAATGTAGTTTATCAATAATTTGAAAATTTGATTAATTAATTTTTCCTCCTCCGTTTACAGTAAATCGGTACTATATCTATGGTAGAAAGCAATGGAAACGCGGTTCACAAACAGGGCAACAAATTCAACCTAGAATCTAAATGCCGGCCGCTCCTGGTGGCCGGATGATTTAGCAGGGAGAGGGCATAGAAACTCTATCGGGTCGTTCTGCGCAATAAGTGTACTACCAAACATCGGGATCGGTCGCCGCTGTGCCGCTACTCAAGATCGAAACGAGCGGCACTCTCCGTGCACCGTTGGCCGTTGACTGCACAACAAAGTAAAGTATCAGGGGACCGACCAACCGGTGCGGCTCCACGAAATGCTAAAAATACACGAAACCGAGTTCGCTTTTCTTTTTTCCACCGCCCCACCGGATTTTTGGGGAGTTGTGAGATGCTATTTTCGAGAACGATTAAAACCCGTCAGCGAGCAACGGTGCACAAGCGGCACTCAGCAGCACGTCCACATCTATAAGGACTCCAAAGCGCACACACGCGTGCACTTTGGGTATACCGGTGCGCGATACGACCGATAGGAATTCTCTCCCCACATAAACCGGCAGAGGTGCGTGCGCAGGACGCTGATCATGGGGTCACAAAAGGAGTCAAATGTTCAACGGACGAATATGTTAAAAATCATTTCAGCCTTTGCCGATGGCTAATTAAGGAACAAGGAATAAAATATCATAAATAATAAAGTAAATATTTGTTAAAAGTTCAAAACAAAAACAAGGCCAAACGAACGTGCCGCAAAATGGTGCTCTAGAAAGGGGTGGCAAAAGAAAAAAAACAACGATGGACCTAAGATAACTCAACTCTTTCGTATATCTCCTTTTTCTCTCTATCTCGCGTCTTATCGTTACCGTTTTATCTGCCAAAGAGCGATGGAGCTGTATTCACATCCCTTCTAAAGCATTGCCATTCAGCGCATGTTTTGAACAGCGAGCGGAACTTCCGGCCTGTCTGTGCGCCCGTTTCCTCCCTCCTTTTGCCCACACCTCCGCTTCCGTATTCTGCCCCGGTGTCAGCCAGGAGGCGCGTGAGCACACCTTGGTGTGCTCCGGCGCAACCGGTCTGTCTACGCTTGTTAGAAAACAAAGAAAAACTTCAGAAAACTTGTGGTTATTACTCAAAACTCGTACTCACGCTTACTACTGACCCAAACTGTTCAATCGAGGATCGTGGGCCTACACCCCGGGTGTACTTAGTATATTAGTGTCATATGTAATACACTCACTCCTTCTGCCAAGCACCGTCAGCTCCATCCTTGCGGTGGTTTGCTGTGGCTGCGGTTACCGTGCTATTATATGCTGCCGCTGGGGCCCTCTGCTGTCTTTCAAGCTTGCGCTTCATTATCGACGCTACGTGCCGATGCAGAGCCAACGGGGACAGCAATGTAGTTGGACTCGCTTCAATTAATCCCACCTTTCGTGATAAGATAGGGCAGTTCTTGTTTGCCCATACCTTCTTTTGCCAAAATCTTCTCCACGAGACCTCCTGCTTCACGGTTTTTTTGTTGTCGAGGGAAACGGTTTTTCGGCCTGAAATTGGCTTCCAAGATCATACCCCTCTATCGAATCGCTTCTTCTGAATGGGTTGCGGCGCTTTTGGTTGGGGTTTTACTTGTTTGCGTGTTTTTTTGTTTGTTTGCTTGCTTCTTGTGTTATAATAAAGGATTATCGTTTCATTTCATATTGGTTGTAATCAATGCAATGTGTATTATTATTAAATCGTTACTATTCTTCAGTGAAACACGTCCTCTCTCTTGCTGTTAATATTCCTCTCCTGCTCGCTCTCGCTCATTCTTCTGCTATCTACTACCTTGCGCTTGGGCCGAACTTCTGCTTCTTTACTGGCCCTCACTCCTCTACATTTTACTCCATTTTCCCACAAACACCGAGCCGCGAAAATGAGATACGTCCGTATGGTTCGGGTTTTCCATTGCAGTTGACGCGACTGTGGGGCTTTTCCATTTTCCTCGTGATCAACGTGCGGTTTCAACTGAAACACACAGATCTTTTTCGTACGCATCTAAACACACACGCGGCCGGCTCAGTCGGTATGGCGGCGAACACGATGAAACGCAAATCGTACGGTACTTACGTGCGTGGATGCTCCCCTTGCCAGGATCCGGATGTTTCGATCCTGTGCTAGCAGAATGATGGTGAAGGCGAACGGTGTTCGTCGCTCGATGCATATTCTGGTTCCTTGGATTTCCTCGGTTTTGCTGGAGTGATTTTCATTTGCGATAGATGGTTTTCCTTGCGCCCTCTCTCTCTCTATTCTTAGGAGGATTCGAGAGCTCGGTGTATGCTAGCGGCGCAATGTTCTTCTGTAGCCCGCGGGATATCCTTTTCCACTGTTTCTTCTCTTCGGTGATGATCGTGCGTGTCTGTGTCCATCACTGTCCACCGGTCGTAGGTTTGCTGTGGTCGAATAGCGAAGGACAGATCTTGATCCTTCGCCGCATCGCCTACTAGGTGGTGTTGACCGGTGAACAGGAGAGCACAGACATAACCTTCAAGCACGGCGCACTTATGCCGCGCTTTCGGTAGTCGTGTTCTGCACGGCGGTGTTGTTAATGTTCGCATCGTAACGCGGGCGCTGCGGATTACGTCCACGGCGCGGGAACCGACCGCGAGCACCGCCCCGTCCCTGAATGCCACCGCCGCGACGTGGCACCATCTGCTGCTGTTGTTGCTGCGACTGCTGCTGCTCTTGGGACTGGTCGTTCTGTTGGTGCTGCTGCTGGTAATCGGGCTGATAGTTCGGGCGGTGGCCACCGCGGCGCGGTCCCGGCGGACCTCCCATGGCCCCTCCACGGCCTCCGCTGCGGTAGTTGCGGCGGAAGAAGCGACTCGGGGCGCCCTGTCCACGGGGAGTTTCATCCCACGGAATCTCGTAGTAGACGCGGCCGTCCTGCACGTAGCCACCCGGCTTCGACATTCTATCCCCACGGGCAATGCGAGGATTGTACGAACTGTACCCTCCGCGACCGCGTGGCCGATAGCGCCGCGCCTGCTGGTGCTGCTGCGGGTGTTGCTGTGGATGCTGATGGTTCTTGTTCGACTGCTGGTTGTGTTGAACGCCACCGCTGCCACCGCCGCCGCCACCACCCTGCTGACCACCCTGCTGATTCTGTTGCTGCACCTGCTGGATCGGCTGCTCGTCTTCTCCCTGCTGCTGGCCATCACCGTGCCCTCCCTCAGCTTGGCCGTCCTTCGAGCGGGGTGCTCCCGGGCGGCGACCACCGCGCTTCTGCCACCAGTGCCGGTAGCCGCGCCGCTTCTCCGCCGCATACTGGCTGCCCTTGACCGGGTCGCCCGACGGTCCGGTTACATTGGCCGCCTCGTTGCCCTTCTCGCCGATCACTACATCGAACTCAACCTGTTCGCCGTCGCCGACCGAGCGGACCGCTTTCTTCGGGTTGTTCCTTGCGATGGCCGACTGGTGCACGAACACATCCTCCAGCGTGTCGCCCCGATTGATGAACCCGTAGCCGCTCTTCACGTTGAACCATTTCACTACGCCGGTCACCTTCGTCGCAATGATTTCCTTCTGCGTTTGGGCTGCAGCGGCAGCCGCAGCGGCCGCCTTCTGGTTCGAGTCGCCTCCACCCTGCTGCTGCTGTTGCGGTTGTTGCTGCTGTGCAGGCGATTGTTGTTGCTGCGGCTGCTGAGGTTGCTGCTCGGTTTGCTGCGGCGCCGGTTGTTGTTGTGTGGCAGCCGGTTGCTGTTGTTGCGGGGCCGGCGCTGGCTGCTGTTGCTCCACCACACCCGCTGCCTGCTGGTCAGCCATTTTGCCGTCTGCTAATTAGTTAACTCGCGCGGCCCGGATCTTGCAAATGCACCCCTTTTTCCGTCCCGTTCGCCGATGACTTTTCCTTCTGCTCTTCGAGCCAAGCAAATGGCGGCCGGCTGATGCTGGGTTTTCCTTGCCTTCTCGCTACTCGACGACGACCGGATTTGGATGGTCCAATTTTTGGCTCTAGCTGCTCGGCGGGGGCAGGTTGCTGGGATCGCTGGCGAGTGTTCACACACGATAGGCACGCACCACCTGCTTTTCACTGCCTTTCTTTCTGTCTGCCCCGGCGGCCCGTATGACTTTGCGGATGGGTTGGAAGAAAAATCCTCGGATGTTAGGCGTTCACACAGTTTAGCGCGATTTTCGCGGCCTGCTGGTTTCACTGCTGCTGCTGCTACGATGTAAGGTTGAACGCGACAGTCATACTATGCAATGGATGGTGAATTTTGCAATTTTCAGTTCGCCATTCGAAGAAGCACAGTCACATTTTTTCTCGTCTCACCAAGGCAGCTGCCGCATGTTCGAAACACCGACGTTTCGAAGGTTCAATGCTCAATGTTTTCGCCCCAGCCCGACGTTTTCAATGTTCAATGTTTTCGCCTTCGCCCGACGTTTTCAATGTTCAATGTTTTCGCCTGAGGCGAATTTGGGCGCTGACGAATCGACGGCGACGCACACAACGAAAGGTGAGTGATTTTTTCATATTTCATATTCATATATTCATATATTTCAACTAAGTTTCATATTAAAAGTTAACTTGAAGGGGTTTTTCAGAGCAAAAGTTGATTTCGCCATTGGTGGTTTTAAATTAGACATTAGGTTTCGCACGTTCGAACTTGTTCGTGCCCTGACGGCGAACGAATTCGTACATTTGACCGTTAAAACAGTTTTCGTTCGTCCTACCGATTGTTGCACGAAATAAATAAAACTAGCCTGCAAAAGAACGCTACCTTGCGGTAAATAAATTGAGTAATAAATGCAAAATATTTCAAGAATGCGGTTGTTCCGATTATTCAAAGAATGCGGGAATGACAATCGAAGCAGTTTTGTTTCGGGTTCAAAGTTTTTCAAATGAGTATAAAATTATGAAAATTCATATGTAAAGAATACAACCATCATTACCGGTGTAAATACTTAGCTAAGATAGTGTCAAAACCTCGCAGCATTTGTACAGTTTTCGAGAAATCAAACTCGTAAGCTTTTGCGCACCAGCGTTGCAAAAAATAGAAATCACATTTTCACAGTACATCCGATAAATGTTTTCGATCCCTTTCTGTATCTGGGCACTAATTATAAAGCAGGAAAACAAAGTAACAGAAATGGTAGTTCCAAAGGCGGCACATTTCGAGCCATATTGTTTCCGTTGAATGATGGGTTTAAAATGTAAAAGCAACGAAAAAACTATCGCATAAAGGCAATTCAAATGTGTTTTGAATAGCCTCAGCCATTTCGGATAATTTTGAACGACACAACTGCGCAAGCTTGTAAACTCGCCTCGTTTTGGTTTTTGTTTCACCAGTTCATGATTCATTTTATTCGTTAGTCCACGTTTTTATTTATTGTGATGATGTGATGATTCGGGTTTCATCAATTCCCGGACCCTGCCGCTTCCTTCACCGCAATCAACGCCTGGTTGCGGACGAAACGCTTCGTTCTTCACATTCTTACATCGTTACTTTACATGATTTTCATCTCTTGTTCTTCCACTTTCGTTCTGACTGTGCGGGTCCCGCATTCGATTAGTTAACAGAACAGGACGAGTGGTAGGATAGTAAGTAGGATTTTGGATTTATATTTACGCCATTAAATTTAGGATAAATGTATAAATTAAAAGTTATAACTTAATGCTATTATATATTATCACACAGATGTTTTTTAATCCATTCCTAATATGCTCCTCGTCTTCTTGCAGTGTGTATGATTGCGCTTTTAATTTACACGTTTGCTTATTTGCACTCCACCGTTCGTCACTTTGTAGTTGCACGAAGCTTCTAGCAGCTGCAAACAGAAATATCGCTCATCGATTCCACTGCCCTCGATAGAGGGACACAGCCGCGACACATTGGTCACATGGTTTGTTTAGTTTGCTAATTTTCTTAACACAATCATAGAAAAGCAATTCAACCACGAGTACAACGTTTTGCAAAATCTTTTCTTCTAGCAGCAATAGCAGAACGTATTGTGAAATAATGCCGCTCATCTTCAACCGATTGGGGACAGCAAGTGTCGGAGGAGTTGATATTCGGAGACGATGCTAGACGCAGAGCATATTCTACACTGATCACAGCTAACGTAAAATAATAGTGTAACGAAAGATCTCTAATGGCCGATTTTAGGTGTACAACCATAATGTCACGATACAGATTTAGCTTTTCATATGGTGGGATGCGTACATTCTTACAAACGCCTTGAGACTATGGATGTTCCGATTGTTAGTCCAAATGAGCTCGTTGAAGGGTCATGTCTAGTGGGACACTTCAACTTCACATGCTTCAAAGGATGAAGGTAGCGAATTTTAAATTTGCTAAATTTCTTATGTAACGAACGAAATGTGAACATTTTGAATAATTGAAGTCTCAAATTTTGTACAAATAAAAATAACTTACCATCGCGAAAGTAACTAAGAAATTAACAAATTAAAAAGCAGTTAAAAGCAAAAGAGTTCGCATTTTTCTTTAAAAAAGCGTGATCCCGCTCATTTTCCTAATGGTTAAACGAAAGTTTAAAAAACCCTGGGTATCTAGCGAATGCCAAAATAATTTTCCTTTTTCCCAGTCAAATCCATGTGAAACTCATTCTTCGCCAGACGTTATCGTCGCGAGCATTTGATTTACCCGGTTTTACAAAAAAGCTAAGCATTTCAAAGAACCATCATTCCCTGGATTGTTTTGTTCACGAGGAAAGACGAATTCCTCGAATTCGAATCATTATCCGATTGCTACGAAAAATGTACTAAAAACATGTGCTCCTCAAGCAGTTCTACCAGATGTGTAGAGGGTTCAACAACTTCACCCGGAATCTGGGGTTCATATTTTGTGCACGGTTCGGTAATCGTCCTAGAAATTCGCTCAGCGAAAGGCGGAAACATTTTACAAATTCCTCGAAGGGGCTTTTCTTCTTTTATACAGTCCGTGTTTTTTTGTGCACAACGAAAGTAGTTTGCTTACAGCTGTATCCTCCAAGATTCAGAATCAGCAGAAACCATTCAGCCTCGTGACCAAGGTTTGCGCCGCGCAAACACCATTGATCGGTTGTGGTTAATCAGAGTTTACAAAACGCGGGAGGGAAAAATGACAAAATATCAAAAATATGTTCGGCTCTCGGTAGAGCAGCGCGCCTGGGGACCGTTCTCTTTCTCTTGTCTACGGTATTGGTTGCCTACGACGTTCTTGGACTACTCGTTTCTTTACAAGGAGGACGCCTTAATGCTTGCCGCCATGATCGATGTGTATGATAAGATGTGAATGGGTGATTGTGAGGTTGTTTGCAATTTTCACTAACATCACGATGCGCACTTTTGTCTGTCTTACTGCATGAGTTCATCTTTGTATGGATTTGTTTTGTTCTCTGGATTCGACCATAATAATCATATTCATAAAATATATACTTTACTTTACTTTGTTGGTTTCTCTTGAGTGTTATCAGTATTCTATGCTAATATTTCTATAGCTTGTCGCATTCCATCCTTCGACCGCCTTGATTCACGGGTTTTGCTAGTGCAGTATTTGCCTTTGAGATACATCGTTTTGTTTGATCGTATGATTTAGTTGCTTCATTAGGGTTTGTTACAGTAATTTCTTGCGCGACTACCGATCACTGCGGCAGGACCAAAGCCGAACTCGGTGTGCTTGCCAACTGTTTTTGGGATGCGTGCTAATACTTTTGCTCACGTGCTCACGTGTTAACGTAGCTGCCTTGTCTATTATGTGCAGCAATTGCTTTGCTCGCGTTGATTTAACTTGTATGTTTTGTATGATTTTATATTCATTTCGTTAGTTTCTTTTGTTAACATATCTTCACAGCAAATAAGCCGTTCTCTATCGTTTGCTGTAACGTGTGGTAAGTGCGAAAGATGAATAACGTGCACTTTTCCCGAGCAAAACTTGTTTGCTGCATTGTCACCCTCACATCCCTTTTAGCCTTTTGAACCGCAAGCACTTTCTACGGCGCTCTTGTATGCTGATCACTTGGCGGCTATTTATCCCATGTTGAGGTTTAGTCAAGCGAAGATTCATTTTTGACCATTTATAATCCAGCCAAAAACGGTAAATCGAATATGCTGCATGCAGTATACACGGGAGAAAAACTTTGTAACATGCCCTCGTCTGTCGTTATAGCCATTCTCGTGATTTATCTAAATGTGATGATACGCATGTCATCCGAATGGATCGACTTTGTTAAAACACGTTCGTGATGAGAGTGTTGATGTTTCTCCTCAGCAAACAACCATTGCGTGATGTTTACGAACAATCGTCTTTGAAATGCATCTTGTGGTAGCCAAGAATCGATTTTGCTTAACCTACTAAGCAAAGTAAAATAATACTCCGTATTACGGTGCCGCCGCCAAAGCGAAGTAGGAAAACGGTGATGATTGCGAATATGCTCGTTCGAATGCAGTTGGATAAAACAAAACGCCGATCGGTGGCCGTAACGTGCTGTACCGTGCTGAGCGAAAATTAACCTAAAAACAACACGAAGTACAATTGCGCTAACATTGCTCAGATACGGCGCGGCGCACAGGATTTGTCCTCAGCCCGAGAGCCGATCCGCGGCTTACGAATCCTTCGCCAGCTCGCCCTTCTGATAGGCGATAGGCGATACGAGCGCTTTGAGGAAATCGTTTTGCGTTTTCAGTATTTCGTGTATCGTGTTGAGCCACTCGTTATGCAGCTCGACAGTCGGAGCCGTGCAAATGTACGACAGACTGGAGCGTTGCGGGTCGATTGAGCAAAGAGAGAACCGATTACCGTTGGTTTGATCGGAAACATCCTGCAGCGTCATTTTGTTCACCTGCGGAGAGGGTGTCGAGAAACGATGATGTCAGTTGAATGCGTGGAGAATTCAACAATTCGTTGGCGTACCTGAATGTGGGCCTTGTAGATGTAGTTGGGGCTAGTAAACTGCGTTTTCTTACCAACAATTTCCGCGAAAATGATGTTCTGCTCGAAAAGAAACACGTGCAGTTCTTTCGGTTTTTGGGAGTTGTACGAGTTCTTATCACTACTAGAGGCACCCTCGACACAGTACAGCGGGCCGTGCAGTAGCAGCTTGCCCTGCGTCGTTATTTTACCCTACGAGAGCAGGAGGTTAAGTCATATAGGACAGGGGGTGGGAGAATGTTTGGCGGTACATACCTCAAACTTTTGTAACCGGCCGACGTCCATCATATCATTGGCCGCCTTAGGAACTACTTGCATTATATGCATCGCTTCCTTCAATCCTGGTAATTCCTCGGTGAGACCGGCCCGCTGAGTATGCTTCAGGATATCTTTCAACAGTAACTCGTACTTCATTATTCTTTGGACTGGTTTGATGAGCATATCTCCTAACTGTGGGCGAAATGAACGGGTGAGCATGTTTCGAAAGGATGTAGGTAGATGCGGCTGATACGTACACATAGTTTATACTTTAATTTTAAGCGTAATTCATCGAAGTAACTCATATGCTCCTGCACAATGTGCTCCGACACCGGTTTGTTCTGACAGTAGACGACGTACATGTGCAGCTTTCGCTCGCTGCGCTTAATGAGCAAACCGAGTTCGTATGGGTTTTGCAGACACTTTTGTAATGACTTTAGAAAATGGCTAAGAAATAAAAGATTTGAGGCGGAACATTCAGAACATAAGTAATCGTGCGTTGTACAATCGACAGCAGAATCCGTTTTCAGACCAGTTCGATACGTACTCTCTGTGCCACTCGTATATTGCTTCAATGTTACCAAACACCATCCGTTCCTTGCCTCCCTTCAGATCGTCCGGAATCGGAACCGTGCTGGTGGGATTTCGAATTTCCGCGATGTAACTGCAATGGCACCAAGCGGAGCAGTTAGCAGATGGTTTCCTCGTCACCACCGGTTTGTTCGCGATCTCTTACCCATTTACTATCTGCGAAAGATCGTTCACGTACGCTTCCTCTGTCGTGATCAGCTCGCGCAGGGCGTAGTTGCGCTTCCGCAGTATGTCCTCGATGCCCTGCTCTTCGGCTAAATTTTCGTCGGTTGCCTCGTTCTCGGAGAATTGCGGCGAAAGGGTCGGTTTGGCGAGCGTTGAACCGATCGTGTGACCAACGGCACTCCCGTTCAGTGCCATCATTGCCGACGAGCCGACTATACTGCCATCGCCGAGCATCAGCGTGTTGGTACCGCCACCGTCGTTGTCGAGATACTTTAAGCTTTCCACCTTCTGCTTGACGAACTGTTCGATCTCGGCCAGATCTGCCGTCGGCTGCGTGCCCGGCGGTTCCTCGAGTGACTTCAACGAGAGCGCCTTGGAGATCTTGGTGGTCGTGCTTGTCGCATCGTCGGAAGCCGACGGAACCGCCGCCAGGGCGGCGGTTGAATCTTGAATCGGTTTCATCGGAGGCGGAAGCTCGATCGCCGTTGCTTCCTCGTCTTCCGCTTCCAACTGCTGCACGGAGGACGATGCAGCCGCTGCTGCTGCTGCCGCCGCGGTCGATGGTTCCAGTTCGCTAGATGATTTGTCCTGTTGATTGGGCTGCAACGGAGAAATCGAACGCCATTGGTAAGATTATTTGAGGTGAACCGCAGCAGCGCTTCGTTGATTTCTCTACGTACCTTGATCTTCTTATCGGAACCTTTCTTGCCGATGAGTGATTTCTCCACCGGCGGTAGCTTATCCGATTTTCCGTGCGACAGCTTGCGGAACTGGGTTGGGAGCCATTTTTTCCTGCAAATGCCAACAAGAAAACGGACACATTTTAGTTCCTCCTATCGATCGCACATATTCTTACACCTTGGTTTCATCATTTCACATGCGGAATGAATATAGATTGTCACTTGATAAGAAGCGCGTCTGATGACCTATAGGCGGGCCATTCTAACCTGTTAAACAGCCCACGCAAAGCGGCCCAACCGGTCGCTTTCACCGTCAACCGTGAGACGACCAGCGAGCTCGGTTGATTTAAGCCCTGTTTACTTCCGCTCATTACGCATACAACACGTTTCCGGGCAGGTTGTTCCGACGTTCGGTCTCTTACAGCACACCTTTTCTTCGACATTGACCGCCACCACACCTGTCCTGGCGAGCGGCTATCGCAGTACTGTTCACAAACCTCGCCCGTCACACCCCGCCCGCCAGTGGTTCGCCCATTCTCGGCGATAAAGTGTTTGCAGGCTTTCAACCCCAAAATTTTGCCACAATTGACGACTTCACCATCACGGGGTACAACTTGGCGGACGAACGCGGAGCCTTTTCGGGACACATCGTGCGGGAGCGTCTTATCGTTATCTAAAACGATTGGTCAGCTAACCGGAACGCAGCCCGTAATCCTTCACACACCATTCCCCCGTGAGCTCCAGCAGGGTCGCCCAGGGCCCCACATAAAAGGCCACCACAGCGGGCAGCGGGGTTCTAGAGTGCGATTCGCATCCTACCTGTGAGCCTCCACCGGTGCGTGCAGCACCAGAGCATCGGTCTGGTGGTGGTCGTGGTGCGTAAGCGGGTCCTCGGCTCCGTACCATACGCGAAGATGACGGCGGTCACCGTCATCGTCGCCGTGATGGTGGTGCCGATCGCCGGTGCAACAGTTACTGCAGCACGCCAACTGGAGCCACCACTGCAAACAGAGCGCCACGCAGGACATGACGCCGCATGCCAGGGGTCCGCAAGGGAAGCAACGTTGCCCGGGCCACTGAGGAGGAGGAGCTGCTGTTTGAGAGTTGTGCGCGAAACACGGTTAGCTGCGTTCGGTTTGTGGCGCGCGCCCGATGGAAAAGCCCGTCCCGCTCTCTACATGGACGCGCACTCGGAAGCGGTGGTCGTAAAGCATAAATTGCCTTCTTTTCGGGGCTCGGTCGGCTTCCGCCAAAATGTTCCGCCCGGTCAAACGCACACCAACAACACCGACCGCGGGGATGCACCTGGGCGCTTGCAATGGTTTTATTTGCTGCCGTCTTTGGTCGATTGGTGTTTTCTTTTTCCGATGACTCCACCTTCACCGAGGGCGCTTTAATTACTATGGAAAAGTGTGCCCCTTCTCCAGCCGGGAGGACTGATAAAAGAGGCCCCACCTGGCGTGTGCATGTGTGTGGTTTACTTGCGCACCCTTTACTTTCGGACCGCCACACAGAACCTGGCACTTGAGCAGTCGTTATCGCCCCCCGGTAGGGGACAGGAGTCCAGTACGGCCACATATTGGTCTGCCTCGGCGACAATCCTGAGGTGAGTTGGGATACGTCCAACTCCTAAAGCTCCAACAAACCTTAACCCAGCCGTAAAGTAACTTCGCCATCGTGAGTGCGAAAACTTTTTTTAAACTATTATACTATTTGACATATTTCGTTCATGAAGACCGCAAAGTACGTACTTCGAAGTAGCGAAGGAACACCCTGTACCAACGCGACCGGCCCCGTTATCTACCTTAACCCGAACATGGGGCTCCTGGGTGCGGTGCTCAATGTTTCGCATATTTCCCCGTGCCGCATACAGTGCGCAGGGACGCACCTCTAGTCCCAAAATGGGGTGCTGAGAGGGTGACTCAAAGCAAAGGCAGGCCATTGGTGTGAACTTGGTGTGCCTTATCTGAGTGCGCTTTTACGGACCACGCGGACAACGTGCCCTGGGGCTAGGGGCGTGATAATGTGACAATTCCGCACAGAGAGCCCGTCACTCAGCACAGGGTGGACCAAGCCGAAACCAAAAATCCAAAATAGCACGAAAATTAATACCTTAAGCATCAATTTGACCGAAACACAATGATGATGATGGCGCTAATCCAGGAATTGAACAAAGGCAGAGCGCGGCAGAGTGTAAACCCTTTTTGGGCGGGGGATTGGAATTGTCGGTCTCCTCTGCTCTACTAGCCCCCCTTTCTTAATGTTTACCATCACCGGTGGCTATCCTGGCGAGAGGACCGCTAGCCAACGCACCGTTTAGGTAAATATTTATGAAATCTAAATGTTTACTACCGACCTCTCTCTCGCTCTCTCTCTGTTACACTCTCCTCTGGACTGCAACATAAAAACGAACCGCAACGGGACAAACATACGCACATACAGCCGGGGTCCATCCGGAGAGCAGTCGTGGGGTGGAGCGCACTCGCCAGGAGATTCGTGGAAGAGCCGCAGGAGCCGAGCGGTATCAGTCACCATAAGTCTGGTTAGCAGTAGGGCCGGCGCTGGACCGGGGAGCCGTGTGCTGAGGGATGAGGTCCTCCATTTCCTGGCACTTCGCGGCCACCAGAACGGCGCGCGAAAGGTTAGTTTGTTTACAGCGTATCCACTTTATCTCACAAAGTGTTGACATGTGTACGTCGAGCGTCCATCAACTCGGTTCATCGAATAGCGAACTCTGTCTCAGGGCGGGTTCAGTCGAGAAGGTCCTTCTACACAAAATGCTCGCCGTGAAGAGGATTCGTCGCCGTGCTGGGGCTTCCCCGTAGGGGACTGAAGGGCACTTTTTGACAAATAAAATGTTATCAAAATTTCTTGGGACACAGTTGACGTGCTGCGATGGTGCCAGCCAGCGAACGGTCCCACTTCGCGCACATCTTAATTCGTCTGACTCGGGTCCACGGTCCGCCACCTCTCCGTGGTCTGGTTTCCTTTCTCAAAACGAAGGCGCGTAACACTCTACGTGACTAATTAAAAAGCGGACGACCCCCAGGGTGGCACAGGCACACATAGTAGTGGAGAGCTGGCGGTGGTTTGGTTGTAACATTTTTTAGGTTAAATTTCGCTTGTCACAAACATTGCGTCACCACGCAACACGCCGGTTTCGGTGGTTCGGTGGCTTCATCAATCATACAAAGTGCCCACAAATCGTTAGATGGAAAACGAGGAAAATGGCACTTGAACGAGTGCCGGACCCAGCAACGTCACCATCCGCGGGGCCAAGGACTGAGCAATAATGGGTGTGGTTTTCAAAAAAAAAATCGTTATGTCCTGGTGCGTGGCGGTCCCTGAACTCGTTGGCACACGCTGTCCGCCTATGTCTGGCAACGGACCTAACATTAAAATTCCCCCAAAAACGAAATGACAGTGTTTCTGGCTGGCGCGACCTCTGATAAAGCACGGGACGATTGGGACTTAATTTTGGTCCCACTCTCCGATTCCATCTTTCAACAAGTGTAATCAATTTTGTCAACATTCGCGTATTACGGCCTGCCGCGCAGGGTGGTAGCATTTGGACTTTGGACGAATGGCCCGTGCCAAGCAGCTTGGAAGCGAAAATGTCCCAAAATGAGATGTGAGAGTGTGAGCGCGTCCGTCGAAGGACATTATGCGCTAGACCACCACCACCAGTTGGTTTGTTGGAACCGTGCCCAGAAGTAGCAACAGTGACCTACCAGAGCATGTCCGAGCAAAAGGTCACACACACCGAGCACGGATGCGGACTCTCTATGGGATTATGAACTTGAGGTAAGTGTCCACATCATAGGCCGCGGTGTTGTCGCAAAGGCAATTCGCACTCGGAACCGTCTCGCTCATTAATGGCAGTCAATGAGCGGGGAACTTTATTAACATGAACCACCGGAGGAGGCTGAAGGTTAAAACAGTCGTTGGACATCACCTGGATGGCAAGGGGTTTCCCACCTAGTGTGCCAATAATTAGTCGACTCGCGATAATCAGTAACATTTGCAACAGGATTCCGGCGTTGCATAAGCGCTCCGAGAATCGTGTCGCACCGTGTCGTTTATCTCTATATCTTTTTGCGCTAGGCAACGGTGTTGTGGGATTCTCTGTTGGTGCCGATGCCATGGCCTGGCGACGATGCAAATAACATGAATTAAATAAAACCTAATCTCCCCACACAGCGCAGTACATCCCGCCGTGCAGCCAGTGAGATAAAAAACAAATACAACCCCGAGTCTTTCCGGACGCAACGCAACATCCGGAATTCACCGGATCCGGTGTAGAAACCGAGGCCGTGTCGCCGGTTCTTGTCGATTGAATAAATCATTTGATTCCTTCTCATCGTAGCGCTTAAAAATCGGTTGTTTTCCACATACAGACACAGAGACACACACGCGGAGCACGTCACCCAGCGGGTTGAGTTTCGTGTTGGCTTTTCCACCCAGCGTAATGGCGCCCCGACACGGTGGGAAAATAAATCTTACCTGACGCACACGTTGCCGGCACAGATTTTATCTTTATACTGATAAAGCAGCGCCAGCTTTACTGCGGCACCGCACCACATTATAACCACGGATAACAGCGCGAACCGCCAAAACACGGCCACACGGGAACCGGTTTTGATCACCTCCCACCGATGGCAAAAAGGTGCCGGATAACACAAGGGGTTTCTTTTTTTTTTGCTTGACGTTGGTTTCTATCAGTTTGTATCCAAAATATTAATTGTAACACGAACACAAGACAGAGAGAGAGAGCGAGAGAGAGTGTCACACTGTCCTGTTGCCGTAACCTCGAAACGCAAACATCAATGGCGCAGCGCACGAAGCTTCATCGGTCGCGGCCTCGGTCGAGAACTCCGGTTTTGGTCACGGCGATGGAAGCATCGTCCTCCTATCGTTCGTTTGTTTACTCAGCGTTGTGGAATCACAGACAGTCACTGTGGATTAGATTGCACTAACTGACGGCTCTTCTGAAGGATGTGGTCCTCAACAACAAAAAACGGCGGCCAATCGTTCTGAACGTAGCGCCCCGGGTTTGCTGCCGTCCCGTACCGTAGCTGATCCTCAACTGGCGCGCGCTGACAACGTCCGCGGTTCTCAGACACTGGCGTCTGAGGAGCGTCAAAAACCGGGTCTCCGTCGTCGTGGGAGGAAACACACCATCACACGGCGCTGTTCACTTGTTTCTTAGCACACGCAAGCGTGTGACTAATGCCGCACAAAAAACAGGAGGGAGGTGGCGAACCGCATCTTGTTAGCGCTCGCGGCTGCACACGACGGAACGGAGTAAACAAGCCCGCCCGGCCGGTACCGGGTGTTTCATTCGATCCGTGCACAAAATCTGGCCAAAAAACGGGCCGCTTTTTGGGTGGTGTCGGATTCCGGGCCCTCGGACGGCGATATCGGCGATTCGGCGAAAGGAACCGCACTCGGGACACGGACATGAAGGACGTTCCGGAAAACAACAACATGGTTTTTATGAAGCAAGAACTTTTAAGATCAAACAACACACAGAAAAATGAAAGAAACATCCGGGCCACTGAACGGGCGATAGAATTGCAGGATCAAGAAGTCAAGTAAAGAGAGATATAGGGAGACCAACATAAGGAACAACCGATGCCCGTGGTGTGTTGTGTGCAAATTTGGATGTCTTCACGACAAGTTCAACAAGTTCAATAATTTTGAGTGCTCAGTCCATTCCATTCGATTTTTGTCTACTCTAAAACAAGGGATAGCAAAAAATTTGTATCAAATTTGGAGTAAAAACGGAACCAACCACGCGGACGCATTTGAAATGTTGTCTGTGGCTTATGCTGAAGCTATTATGGCCCAAAGTGACGTTTATGGGTGGCCCAAAATGTTCTCAGCATATGAAAGGACGACGCTACGCTACGATTGAGCAGATAAAGTCGGCATCGACGAAGGAGCTGAACAAGATAAAAAAAAATGATTTTTGAAGTGCTTCAAGGATTGGAAAAAACGCTGCGACAAGTGTATCATATCTGAAGGGGATAAAATAGATATTCGTAATTAAATCAATATAAAAAAACAAAAACCGGGAAAATTTTGAAACAGAAGTCGTACACAGGTACGACATCACAGACTAACAGCGTTCAGCGATCATTGGGATCAGGGATCGTCTTAAGAAAAGATCTAATAAAAAAACAATGATTTTGATTCAAAGATTTAGAATTAAATTTAATCACTAATTAATTTAATTATTTCACGTTGTTAGCAATGAAGATTCTCGAAAAAGGTAAAAATAACGTTTATTATCAGCTTCGTACTGGGGGCAATGAATTCGCTCCACGAACCACCCTGTAGGGCTCCCCGTTTCGAAAGGACAGATTAGATCTTATTGCGGCAGAGTGGACGGCACTCATCAGACACACAAACACTCGGGGGTCGAGGAGTGAAAAATTAATGTGAGATTTTTCGCACTTGGATCTTGTCCCCTGCCAACTGCCATCAGAAGATTGCGCGAGTCTCCGAGCGATTTAATTGCATCCGCGTTCCGTGCTGTACAGTACACGCTGCTGCTACTGTCCACGATCTGATTAGGCAGCGGAGGATCAGCGTGTTTTGGTTGACGAACTTGTCGCCCAAGGGCGCGCCGTCCGATCCGCGCAATCCGCAAACGGACGTTTGAGATTGATCTCGCCTGATTCGCCTGATTAATACCCGAATGTCGCGCGAGTTCATTCGATGCGTTAATTAACGTTAAAACCAGTGTGCTCGAGTGTTGCAGTGAGTCCTTGAAGGGTGATCAGATTCCGAGGAAAATTCCTAGCCAATGTGCCGTGTGTCATCCGCCCAGCCACCATCTCTCGCGGATGACTATTTTCCAGCACCATTCAAAGTAACACCAGCCGGTAACAACGTTGCTCGGAAAGCGGCTGGATTGAATTACATCTTAATTAATTAGTTTACTTGCGGGGAACGCGTATCTTGTTCTCAGAAGGCAGGCACATGTATGCGCACACGGGGGCGCGCCCGATCACCGTCACGGCGTGTAATGGAAACGCATCGGAAACTCGCGCCAATTAGCATCGCGAACGCACAACACAACGTCGTCGTCGTCCTCATCGTCATCGTCGGGGCATCAGCGAGACCCACAACAATGCACTCACCCGCCCACCGCGGCACGTGCGTCATACGCCGTGGTAGTGTTTTGGCCGCACAATTTATGTTCCACGTTGTTCCCCCGGACGCCGGGCGGACCCCAAAGGTTACGGGTGGTACGGTGGGAGGCCTTCGTCCTGCTGAATGGACCGAGCTATTATTAGGACACCTTGAGCCAATCTCGTCGAAGACGATGCACCGACGACGACGACGGCGGACGACGTCGCGGCCAACGTGTGTAAATGGTTTTCCGTGAGAATTTCGATCGCGGAGCGGGAGGATCCCTCTTTTTGTGGTGGTAGCGAACGAAGAGGGGCCATCATGTTGAAGCTTGTCGCATGTAATATTTAGCGGGATAAAGAAAACATCAAATGCAGGTGCACTTGTTCGAGAGCTCCCGGCCCGAAAGGCTGATCGCACTCAGCCATGGTCGTACGATGAAGTGGTAGAAAATGACTGATTTATTGGAGTGGCGGGATTAAAGTGTCCGCCAGCAGGTATTTATAGAAGAACCGAGAATATGAAGCCGAGAACCGATCTTGCCGAGAATATCAGAAACAGTACTGCATTAGCTGCAAAGAACTGTACCTGACACGACGATGCCTGAGCATTTCAAATCGTCCTTATGATTATGTACTCCGAACTCAATCAATGACAAATTATTAATTCAAATAAAAGAGATGAAAATGATATGGTTTTTGGACCAAGCACAACAATCCACTATAGACCACGTTCATTACTATTATTTTTATATCTTTAATATAAATATCTTTCAAGACATGTTGGTTAGCTTGACTAGACTAGATGCTCTCCAGAAACCATAAGAAATATTTTCTCACAAAAACCATTACTGAACAATAAATATAAAACCAATATGAATCAATAAATACTATGTTCTCCCAAGAGCAATCCGTTTGCTTTTTTTAGTAACGGAACGTTTTAGCAACGGAACGGGGTTTAACAATGTCCACAGAAATTTGCCTTTTTAATGCCATACAGTATTAATTTTTGATTAAAAATTGGTTTTAGGTGTCAGGCATGATAGTTTTCAAACCATGTAGCGCTCCCTGTGCTGTTCCAATGTTGGGAGTACAACGAGACGATAAAACGTCGCTGGGTAGGCAACTGGTCAACGTGAGCATAATACGGCACGCCAGGCGCCTCGGGTCTCTGCGTATTTATTAATTCAAATTATCGTTTTTCCTACGCCCACAGAGACCGTGTGGCCCCGGCCCAGGACCGTACGGTGTAGTAAAGTGGTGAATTAACAAAATTATAATGGCCACTTTCTATCCCCCATTAAGCGACGACCGAGAACAGCGAGAGTAAAGCCGATTTTTCCTCGGGCGCTCCGACAACAGACCTTTCCGAAAACCGAGCATTCGAGGCAACCCCCTACGCTAGCGCTGGTTCCTTTCTCGTTCAAAAGGTTAAACGTGAGGATCCGGTCACTCCGGTCACTCCGGTCACTCCGGGCAGCTTTACATTTCGGTTTGCGGTTGTTCAGCGCCATGATGCGGCGTTGGCTCATCGTTGTTTGTTTTCCGTTGCCCATCGGCCCGCACCGTAAATCTCACGGGGCAGACCGGGCGTGTTGGTGAAAATTTTATTACATTCTATCACATAAGAAACACCTCTTCTGGCTGGGGAACGCCTACGGGGTTCTCGGTACGAAACCGGCTCACATTCCGTCAATATTGCCCACGCAAGGGTCAGTTTTCGGTCGGATCATCATAATCCGCATCGCTAGCCATTATTACGGCGCACAGGGGGCAACACGGTGGACGTTAACGCAATTTGGGATGGGAAAAATAAAATTACTCTCGTTCGAGAGGGATCCAGCGACCAACCACCGCAACAGGCCTGTTCCGGACAACTCCTTCCGGGCAGCAGTAGGTTGGGTGCCCCTCAGAGATATTAGCACCCAAAAGCTCGTAGTAGTAATCGGCTCACTTGGCCACAAATACACACTGTGAGCAGGGGCTGAACGAGAAACTCCTTGGCATACGCCTGCCGTTCTTGGCCGTCGCTGCGACACCTTCCACCGGAAGTCAGCATCTCGAGTTTTATGACACACCCCGGTCGGTCGGCCAGTTTAGCAAACGATCGTCACCGAGAAGCACTTACGGAAAGGATTTTGTCACGTGACAGGGTGCGAAGTGGAATCTTCTACCGTCGAGGGGTAGCTGTCGACAGCCACTTCTCCGACGGATCCTGCCCGTCCCGGTGCCGAGACCGAGAAGTGCCATAAATAAGGACATCGGCGCAATTGTGACTATCGGACCGCACACACACCCGTTCGGTCCTTTACCTGCGAGAGCCTTCCATCGGACCAGGCGACTGTTTGACTGACACGTGGAACCCGGCCGGAGCAGCGCCACTGGAGCTGGACATGGACCGCACGTACATCAATATTCTGATGGCGTTTCTAGCACGGCACGCTGGGGAGGCTTAAACCTGGCACCCTCCCCCTCGGGGTGGGAGGGGTTTGACGAGCATGAAGTATTCATACGGTGGGCCCTCTGCCTGACACGTGTGGCACACGCCGCCCATCTTCGACGACGCGGAGGACGATAATAAAATTATCCATGAGCACCGAGAGACATATTTTGATAGCCGCCGGGTGAGTGTGGTGTTGTAACGTCCGGCCGGTGACGGGGACGGACCGACGGACCGGTCGATCGGAGTGAGTGCTATGGGCCGTGCTTTTAGTGCCGATGTTTACGGACGGCGAGGCGAGTGAAATAATATGACAGGGCCCGCACCGTGGAACTTATGTTACTGCCATCGCGGTGAACAGTGTCGACGGATAAACAACGTCCTGGGCCGGGGATTTTTGAAAACAATATCAATCGCAAAGTCGGTCGTTAATTTCTACTACAAAATACAAACCAAACGGGCCCCCTTCGAAGTGGCATGTTTTGTGATGTAAACACATCTTCGCTTGTCGAGGGATTCAGTTTGATCCTAACTCAACTGGGCTACAAAATGCATACATTGTACCGGGTGTGGACCGGATCACACTCACGATCGTTGGGCATCGGTCGCCGTCACTAACCGGGGGTCGTGTTTTGTCAGCCAACCTTTGGCTGGCACCGCACATTCCGCTCTATCAATCGATTCCACATCCGGTGGCGAAGGCGCCCAATTTGACATTTTTTTTTTCTCCTCGTGACGGTCACTATGGAGAGCGCATGGCGCCAGCGAACCCATCAGAAGCCACCTCCCGAGACCGAGAGCCGCGGTTGTGGCAGGGTTAGCCAGTAAAAAGTCAATATTTATCAACCGGATATATGGTGTGCAGAGGAACAATCGAGGCACTTGTGTTCGATTCCGATCCCATTTCGGATTCGGAATGAAGTTTTACGTTTCTCCACTCTCCGGGAATGGTGCTGGCGGGCGGACAAAAACCGCCATCCAGCACTCCACACAGAGCCCATCCTTCCCACTGGAACCACCAGATTCAGATTATGGAAGCCAAACTTACCCGCTGAAGCCTTTCCGCTTGTTGACAGGCGATGTGTGTTGGTTCGGTAGGATGCAGTCGTTTTCCTGGGGGACTTCTGTGAACGAGAAAGCGGAACCGGAAAAAGGCATGTAGTTGGCATTGAACCAGGGTGGGAGGGAGCAAACAGCGGCCGAAGGGTAACGTTTTTGGTGTAATCAATGCTTGGGGAGTCGATTCCAGAACAAAATATTGGGAAAAGTTTTTCCAATCGACAGACAGACGATTGGCACTTTCGGCTTGGTGTGAATTGGTTTTCGATACTGGACGAAGCAATTTTGGTTCGAGGTTTTAGTCAATTTCTGTCTGTTACATATAGGCGCCGTATAATCATTCCGATTTGGAGCGACTTGATCGGCTCGCTAGGTTCGAGTTACGAATCCATTTGGAAAAAAGAGTTGTCTCGCATCAAAAATGGTTCGATTTCGTCGCCGATGGTCACCAATTTCTGGTCAATGAAATTGTTTCCAGAGTCACGCTCCATGGATGGCACCCTAAAGTCGAGACCGTTTGAAAATGTAGTTGTATTTAAATGATTCTTAACTGTCAGATGGTTGATGGCTATCTCCTGACAGCTGGAGTGCCGATCCTTATGTAGCAGCAATAAAGTTACATTCATTTCAGTTACAACTCTTAACGTTGGCCGACGGAGAGGAAGGTGCGCCTGAGACATCCGTGACAAGTTTGGTGGAGATGAGCGTATGAGCTAGAGCAAGCATTTTTGTGTGGTATAAACAAAGTCAACAACAAACAAACTAAAACGAAGCAAAAATCAAGAATAAGGATAATGCTGATCACTTTTTTATGATTCTGAGGCTTCAATCCGCAAGGAATTCGTCGTTCCTGAAGGTGAGAAGGTTAACGGGGAATACTATGTAGCAGTACTTCTAAACGATTATGGTTAAGAATTTCCCGAGTACGACCTGAATAGGCAGAAAAAGTTGAATTTGAGTCATTGACCACCCTTCCGTATTCGCCTGATCTGCATCGAGCCATGTATGATCTGATTCGCCCATGTATCGAGCAACTACCGAGCAAACCTAATATTGTGCAATAAGCAGCGGTCAATGTGAGATACTGACAGGAATGAGTAACACATTCGGGATGCGTGGCCAATGCCAGCGCCACTTGTGGCCTTCCATTCGATACGAATCGAAACTCCAAACACTCCAAAACTCCACCACCCCAAGGAGAGAATTTATTTTTAACGGCAAAAAGCAGGGAAATCGTCATCGTGGATTCGCGGATTCAGTGGCCGTCGTCCACCGATGCAGCCGCCGTCGCCGCCCCACTAGCAATTGTTGTTGGATAGGAAAACATAGAAAATGAAAATAAATAAAGACGATCGCCAATCCAACCCAACAATGCACAAGAGTCCTCGCGGTCACTGTTGCTCCATTCGCGCGGTTCCCTCGTTTGAAATCAAATGCAATTTATCATCCGCCCCATTCACCGCGGTTTGTTGTTGCGAACCGGCCACGGACACTCCGAAGGGATCAGCGGCAGCAGTCGGGGGGAGGTGTGGGAGCATGATTGCACTTTTGCGCCGGTCGCCCATTCGGCGTAAAAAGTGGCCTTCGTCGTGGCGCAAAGTGTAATAAGAACGGCCGCTTGTCCGTGTGGCGTCGCACACTTGCCGGGGGTTAAGATTTAATTTAGAGTGACTATTTTCGGATCGCATCACAGGGCGGGACGTATTATCATACGGACCCCGCTACTGCGCCACTTCCGTTCGGTCAACAGTGTGTGCCCGGAATCTGTCAACATTCATTGTCGCGCGCGGTGCGCGCTTCTGTTAATTGAATTGCGCGGCTGGAAAATCCACTGGGAACCACCACCACCGGGAATCCAAGTCCAAGCAGGGCGAACGAAGATTTACTTTTCCCATTTGCGTCGTTCTACGGTGGGAAAATTAAGTTTTTTTATTAACGATCGAGCGAAAAGTGGGTGGATTGTATTGTGGTTCTCTTAAAGCATTCCTGTTTTTTTCGGGTGGACCAAGGACCACCGTCACACACGTCGTCATACGCCGATTAATCGGAACATGGTTGTTTTTAAATGCTTCACAGAACGCCGCGGCCCGCCGCAGAAAAGTTCTCCACTTTCGAGAGCTGCTTCTCCACTTGAGCGAGGTCGGCCCCGTGGAGGAAGTTGAGCATGGTTGGTTCGCGCGAACCGTTCAGGCGAGTTAATTAGTATTAAACACAACTGACCTACTTAACGAGCGGAGGACGTGCCCGAGAAGGCCGGGGGTGGAGCACACACAGGAGATCAATATCGGGAGCCGGGGCGTTGTGCCGGGACCGAACGGCACCGGGCAGCAGTTTCTGCGACGTCCGTGCGGACGATGATAATCACAGCACTCTCGGCGATGGGGCGAGCATAATCGGCCGGATAAGCCATCACAAGGTCGACTCTGGGCGGAGAGTACCGAGGTCCTCGTCGTCGTCGTCGACTACCATCAAAAGCAAAACGGGCGAGATGTTAGCACATCAAACTGTGGGCTAACTATCTCCTGGGGGAGGCTTGTAAGCAGTCTCATCGAGGGCCCCGACGAAACTGTATCATTGTCCCGCTTCGCTTGCTGTATCGCGGCTTATCGCAGCAGCCTTGCCGGAGCGAAGGATTCTAGTGCCGCGACGGCATCATAACACGCCCGGCGTGACGTGACGCGGCGCTAACGTGAATTTATTTTTGGACTCTATTGGATCGGTTTCCACTTGTTTTTGTCCATGTTACATGCGCCTCCTCTCTACCGACACCGGTCTCGGGTGGCCTCGGCGCGCCCATTTATGGTATGCGAAATGTCATCCAAATTGATGATTTATTATAGCCTGGGGCCAAACAGTGTCGCAAATAAAATACATAAAATTTTCAAACCATTCTGGGTCTGGGGAAATCAGGGGACCTCGTCGGGGGACGTTGTGGCAAGGAGGACACCGTTCTACGGGGAAAGTATGTTTTACAAACAACTACTTCCAGCTCCGGTGTGAAGTCACTATGTTCTGAAGCGCGATTCGCGAGTTAATTTTGACAATTTTCCTATTACCTATTAAACCAGGAACACCAATTTTGAAATTCAAACATGAGATCAAACCAAAAAAAATGAATCAACTGCTGTTTTAACATGGAACATTTGAATTTCTTTTCACGACCAAGCGACTACCATAATTTGGTTAGGTTTGATCTTTTTAGTCGCGGGAAGCACGCAAATGGAGCTCTTTATTTTTATTACTAGAACGGATCGAGCCGTATTAGGCATTTTAAAGTTTTGAACTCAACTTGCTGCACGGTCAGCGTTTGAAACTGACGCCTTTCACTCAGAAACCGATTATTCGAAGCATTGAGACGAATGATCTATGGATAAGCTACAATTCAGAATCATTCAGAATCAAGCAAGATAAATATTACAGCTCTCGATTACTGTAAAAAGATCGTATATTAGTTTGCGGGAAAAGAAATTCATTATCATCTCGCTAGATGGTTGTAGTGATCGATATCTGGTAAAGTATCGATCAAACAATTTCAAATTTATGTACGTTGTAAAGGTGGCGAAGGCTGTTGACGGTCGATCGATCGAGAAGGTGGATGTTAGGCTGCCACACCAATTTACATTAAAAACAACATGAAACATCGCATTTCCATCTGCGAGCCTTGGCCAAACGGAATGAAATCGACCCAGTTCTCAAACGGTGGGTGACTGCGGAAGAGAATTGAGTCATATGCGACAATATTGTACAAAAACGATCGTGGTCAAAGCGTGATGAAGCAGCTCAAACGGTGGCTAAACCAGGACTCACCGCTAGGTGGCTAAACACTAAGTTCAGATCTATAACGTCAACAACTGCACCGTTCGAAACTAGCCATTGACTAGAAATGACCAGCATTGGCCAAGAGAAGAGGTGTTGTGCTTCATCAGGACAACTAAATGTTGCACACGTCTTTAGTGACTCGCCAGAAACTCCGGTAGCTTGGTTGGAAAGTTTTAATGCATCTACCGCATAGTCCAGACCATACACCAAGCGATTATCACATTTTTCGTGCATTGTAAAACTTTCTGAGTGATAGAAGGTTGGAATCAAGGAAAGAATGTGAAAATGGATTGCTAGAGCTTTTCGCCAATAAGGTCCAATACTTCTGTGAGAGAGTTAATAAGTGGCAATCAAAAAGCTCGTGTTTCTTCCTTTAAAATGCTCTGCATAATGTCAAAGTGAAATCATTTTGGATTACAATTTCAACTCTATTCGTTTCATACATCGATAAAAGTGATAAATAGTGATAAAGTGATAAATAATTATCAAATTGCACTATGTACCAGTTCACGGCCATCAGTTCATCATTTCCTGCACTTCAATAAGAAGCAATTTTCGAGAAATGATTAATTCTGGACCAAGTTCTACAGAAAGCCAAAGTTCACGCTCTGTGACAAAGTGGTTGGCAACGTGTGCAGCTGCACCGCTAATCTCGGCGCCGCGTACATTCGCGGTACTGCGTCATGCGTCAGCACGAAACATGAATCGAAGTCGATTGTCATCTCGGGAGGCGCCTGCATCTGCCCCTCGATCCTCCCCTACCACCCACCCGCACGTGGCCGTGGCGCAATGGTGGGAACGCAGTCAGTGGACATGTCGCGATACGCATTAGAGCACCATTCGTACGGCTCTAGCGGACCCCTTGGTTTCGAGCATCGTTTTCGAGGGCCGCGCCACTGTTATTTGTGGTCCGTTTTAGTTTTTTTTTTTTTTTCATCCAACGGATTTGCATCGAAGTAGGGGGGTCGACCAGATAAACATGCCGCCGGGTGGCCAACCGAAAACGGCATGGAGGAACGGCTAGATTACACTAGGCTTCCGGCCTTGGAGTGTGTGGCGCACCGCGCGCCGCGTTTGAAGGCAGCAGCGGTCCCTCTGGCGGCGTCATAAATTAATTTGCGCTTCTCGCGCGGCGCCAAAGCCAAAGAGCAAATGTCGTTAATGAGCACCGCCCGCTGGCGGGGAGAGATCTTTCGCAAAGTTTGTGATTTGCTTATTTAACTTAACTTTTTTTTTTTGGTTTGTATATAATAGCAAACCTTACGCGAGGTGGGTCAAGAGCGTCATAGGCCAATTTATGGTGCTGCTTTGGAATGATAAGAAGAAAAAAACTGGCATTCAAATAACGGGGACATCGCCGAGCACGCGATTGTCGGACGCTAAGCCGCCAAGATGAACGGAATTTAAATCTGTTAAGGATAGCCGACGAGACACTTAGTGGAGCCGATCGGGGAGTCAACCCAATTCCTTTGTGCTCGTAGACCCGTTTTTCCTTGACGTACGGTAATATGCCAATTGTTGCGCCGTAAACGCTTTAATTCTCGCGAAGGGCATCGCATGTGCGCAGGCCAACCCCGCGCGAACTACTCGCTCCATTAATCAGCGCAATTTTTAATCAATTGGCCACAACAATAAAACTCCCCAATGGGAGGAATCCGAAAGAACGTTGGCCACACAATAACTAATCAACGCCATCGACGGCACCAAACCGACCGCCGCTACTCGGAAAACGTAATTCAATTAGGGCAAGTCTCGGATAACCTCTGATCTGCAGGACGGTCAGCGACTCGCACACGAAAGTTTATGTTTGTTAGGCGGCCGCCACCCGAAAACACAAAAAATCACACCCAACGTTCGGATCGGATGCTGACCACACCACGCAGGATCATCCATCTTTCTGCACGAGAAACACAATCGGCGAAGGCAACCGAGCTCAGTCAGCCACGGGGTGCCCACGGTAGAAAGTGTTGACCGCAAAAACGTTACCAAACGTCACGAAACGCCCGGTTTGGTTGCCTGCACGGGAAGTCAACGGACACGGCGGTGTGCTGTCGGGGAGGGACCACGCACGAACCGTCAAATCGAGAAATCGAATCAATATCCGGTCGATCCGGTTCCGTACGCCTCCGTCCCGGGGGCTCGTGGGAAAACGGCCAATGGTGGGGGTTTGATTGCAGTTCGAATCGATGACGTCCGGCGCCCTCGGGGGTCGCTGGAATTGCGCGTGTGTTGGCCATAATGAAATTGTGGCGTCGACGTGGTTAAACATTAAACCATCGAGACCAATTAATCGCCTCCCACTGCCGCAGGACACCGGTGCCCACGAGGGAGGAGTCACGGCGGAGTCCGGGAAGCCTACGTACCTCCGAGGGTGTCCTGATCGCGCTGTTGCTTGCTGCTCAGCTTGCTGTGCGATGACGGGAGCGGCTTCAGGACCACGACCGGGACCAACCCTTCCTGGCTGTCGGACGCGTTGACCGAGAGCCGGACGAGGCAGAACTCGGGGGCACCGGAGCAGCTCATGTCGACGATCTCCACCTGTTGGCCCTTGCTGACACTCAGCTCCGACGTGCCGGGGGCCGCCGTATGGTCCGCTATGACCCACGTCATCTCCGCCAAACCGCCCTGGAAGTGGAACGCGAAGCAAGAAAATAATGTTAGACAAATCGAAAGCCTCCTCGGGTCTTCTCGGCTAGGGAGCCGGCGACGCAAATTACTTCCGAATAATCGATAGCCCTTCGGTCGTGTTGGGGGGCCAGTAACGCCGGACCTCCGAAGTACGCCCCACGGGGGCTAAATTATGCGAATACTCAAGTAGCAGAGTGTGGTGGCGCGGGTCTTGACCAACGGTACCGCGGACAGAAGCCTTTAACGAGTGTGGTCCACGAATCGATTGTGGATCGATAAGCGTCGCACACGTAATTTGTAGCGACAAATTGGGAATCATTACGGGGGCTGGTAGTCTGGGCTGGACAAGAACGGGAAGAAGTGTCGTCATCGGACCCACGCTAGCGGGGGGTTGCCAATGCAAGGAACTCCGACTCAAGGAGATTATCATATTTGTGATTAGTGACTATCGATGCCAAGCCACAGACACACTGAGATTTTTGTTTAAGTTAATTGAAGGTGATATTAAGGTACCAGGTGCACAGACCAGAGGCCTACTCAAATCAATAATTCCACCCAGTCACAGCTAGTACTATCGCGAAAGGATGGTACTAGCAACAGTAAATTGACGAATGCGCCTAAGTTCACAGTGGGGCGATACGAAAAGTGTCCTTAAGGATTCGAATTTTTAAATTCATCAGCCATCCGGCAACGTAACTAGATCATAAAATTTTAAATCCCGCAATAAGGAGCCCAAAAGAACATGCCAAAAAAACAGATAAGAAAAACAGTCCCCTAGAAAAGATGCAAAGGCAAAACGACAATTACGTAAACAAAACGATCGAAGCAAGAATTAAGCTTATTTACTACGATGCATCCCTAAACAAGGATCAGTCCCAACTATGATAAAGGACTCGCATAAAGGATTCGACTATGATAAAGAAACGAAAAATAAACTGAACGTGGTTGAGACGAAAGTTGACGTGTAAAGATCATTTTATTTCTAGATTCCCCACAGTCCGCTTGGAGCAACGTTGACTCCAGGGAAATTTTAAACGCCCTGTTCGATTAATTTCCAATCCAAGATGGGGTTCAGAATGCATCTCAAAATTCTTATTTTATTTCTTCGGTAACAGAAAGTAACATGAAAAAAAGATTTTTCAACATTCTTTGCAATTTTTACTTACTTATTTAAATTTTATACTTAATGAGTCGCTCACAATATATCACTTTAGCTTCTGTCGGACCCTCGTAGTGTGTGGTCATGGTGTGTCAATGGCACCCCAACGCAAACGAATAAGCGAACTCCAACCCGGCCCGCCAATCAATATCCGAAAAATGTCAATAAAAGGATGATGAACCACGGCGCGTCCGTCCGTTCGGCCATGAGCGAGTCCCTGTCCCTTACTATGCAAAACGAAACGTTTCCTCGTTTTTTATCCTGCAAACCGGGCCATCGGTGAATCGCCACCATCAAAAACGGGTTTCGTGGGGTTTATTTTTGAAGATTAAATTGATATTCATACCCATTATTGCTATGCTATGCCAGAGCGAAACCGAGAGCTTCATCAAACTAATTGGATAAAATGATGAATTGCTTGTTGGCATTGGCGAATGGGGCGCAAAGCACACAGGTACGACGCGAGGGCGAGGATTTTTAAATTTTTAATCAAACAACATTAATGCTGCCGCACACGGCGTGGTACGATGCAGTGTTGTTGAGGCACTGCCCACGGAACAAATGGCATCGATCCAATCCGTACAAAAAAAAGGTCTTAACGTCAATATTAGCTGCATGCCGCTGACGAGCATTTGATCGGGTTAAACTGTATAAATTGTGTGAAGAAGACTCAACAAAAAGTATTTACTCAACATTAACAAATAACACACATACACATGATGGAACGCTCTCGGCACATTCGAAAGAGGTCCAAAAGAGGTTGAATCGATACGAGGCATTGGTCCGCGCATCATCACGAGCGCCCACCGGATCTACGTTAATCTGTGAAAAGTTTGCCGAAAATCCAGACAGCAAGATTTCGAAGCTTCTAACGATCTACCCTGGCTTCCCTGCATTGCGCAATGGGTGATTACGTGCCATCTTAGAGGATTATGCGCCGCATACGCACGTGGGCCGGTGAGCAACCTGCCGTAACCCCGCATGATGGTCGGAACAAGACGGTGCATGATTGCACGACGGAATGCAGAATAATGTCGTAATATGCACACGCCCGACATGCAGCCTGCGCTCTCTGGCCCTTTTGGAAGCCTCCCTAACGAGGGCGGAAACGAACAAATTGTACTGATGTTACTATCCAGTTGCCGGCTAGGGTCTGGCGTTTGATCAGCACGAAGCTTCCAGGAGGCTGCTTCAGGGCTGAATCCAAAACCTCATCCAGGGCTTGTTGGCCTCCCAAAAAAACGATGTTGAATAACCAGTCGCCTGTGACCTTAAACTGAAATGCAAAAACGGAATATCTTGGGAGCCGGCAGCGGCTGAACCCGAAAATCTCACACATCTCGGCTTGTTTCACGTGGAAAGGTCACAGGGTCCTTGCTAGGGTGCTTCGTTATGTTCACCAGTAAAAGGAATTATCAATCAGCGGGCTTCAGTACGATAAAAGTGCTTAAATTTGACATCCAAGCGTTCTGAAGCATCCCAACAACGTGCTCTTAGTGCTCGATGAATTAATTAAAATTGCTGGCCGGCTAGCTGGCAAGTGGCCGTTGGACACGTTCTCGCCCACTGATTACAGCACCTTTCGTGTTGAATCACCACTCACCACTAATTGATTGTGCTCCCATCGATCCTGTTCCGAGTATGTACTGCTGCCACGAAACACGGCCACGGCCACTTGAGGGCATACAATCCAATCCACAGCAGCTCCCAGCATCAATGTGTAATCAATTGACACCCGGAAATGGCCCATAATGCAATTATGAGATGCACCGGCAACAGTACGGGCGGCACAGCACGGTGGCTGGTTTCCGGGGCACGTGCAATACCTCCGAGAGCTCGAAAGCCAATTGTTGATGAGTCGAAGCATGATAAATTCGACCGAGGCACGAAAGCCACCGACAACGGGGGCTCATAAGCAACATCCACTGGGGAACATGGATGGCTGCGGTTTAGAACTGCATTATAAAGGACGCCTGCAGTTCGGGGTGACATGTCAAAGTGAAAATCGAAATTCGCTTCGAAAGTTCGAAACATTCAACTTTAAGTGAACTTATAACTCCAACATACTTTAAATGGTCAATCCTTTTCCTTGATTTCTGAATGGTTAAGCAAAAGTGCGTCCAGTTTCGAAATACTATAATACCGAAACTATTGAGCAGAGACTGCCAACAGTCTGCATTAAGGATTTCGAGTATCAAGGGAACCGGAGACTGTTCGACAAACTTTCCATTCTCCTTTTGATACATTTTCTGTCATGTTGTAAAATGGCAACGTTCTGCCTGAGATCCTAGAAATTCGATGGATGGTTAGCGCTTGGTAGAGTTAAACAGTTATCGTATAATTTGTAAAAATACTACTGAGGCTAAGAACTAACGGAAGCCAGTCGATTATCGTTGTATGGTGCATTATGAATTCTTTTCAACCGGCCAAACTGTCACCAAAGAATACTATATAAGAATCTTGGGTGTGGTTTGCTCCTTGGTTCAACTTCCTCGTGATGTTTTTGCATCACATGTTTGGGATCACTTCGTGATTATTTCGACACAAACTCAACTACCGTATTCGACTGACTTAGCACCGTGTGACTTCTGACCAATCGCTAAACTCAAGAGACTGCTCCGTGGACACTGTTTCAGAGCGAACATTGGAGATTAGAACCGAAACGAATAATGTGTTGAGGGTTATTTCTAAAACGGACCATTTGGATCGTTTCGAAAATTGGATAAAATATACACAAAGATGTATTGCAAAGAGTAGGGATTATTTTAAAGGTTACTTAGATTTAGAAGAATAAATAAGTTATAAGTTATAATAAAAAGTTGTAAGCGAATTCCCGCCTTTTTTGCCCACAATAGTATTCCCACCGTAACTGAAGTTGGTCATTTTCGCCAAAAACATCTTGCAGTAACACACGATATCGACAATAATTTGATTGGATTTCGTTAGCCAAAATGCAATTAATAGGACATTCATTACAATAACCCCTTTTTGAATAAATGGCGTCGCTCGCCGGGGTCGCTAATCGGCGAGCCAACCAACACTACACTATTCAAACGAACCGGATGTTACGTCACTGTTTTTCGTGCGTTTCTCCAGCCGCGGCACAAAAAGTTTTGGGTAAACATATTTGAAAGTCGTCACCTGCCACGAACGATGATGAGTCTTTTCGTGTGAATTACGATCAGCGATGACGGGCGCGGCCCAACAAAGCACGTGTACCCAGCATCGCACGTGTTCACCGCTATTGATTATTCATCTTCACGTCCGGTTGATGTCGGATCTAGTAGGACAGATGGGTAAAGCGGCTTTCGTGGGACATTAAGCCAAATGACTTTGGGGCAACTTTCGAATTATCTTACTTTGCGAAAAAACTGAAACGATCCCGGCGAGTCGATCGTGTGCTGGCGGGCCAGGGTTGCGTGCGACGGTACGCTGCTCTGCCGGAACCAGGGGAGCGAAATTTTGCGGCCACTCTTTTTGGTCGAGCCACTCGGGCAGAGGCCACCACTGGGCGCTTTCGATGCAGGACTTCCGGTACAGTCACTAACGCCACCGCCGTCGCCACCCTTGTCCACGCTGCCATTGTTGTTGTTGCTGTTGGACACCTTCGACATGCTTGATGTTGCGCTTTCCGGGGCGGGGCGGCGCGTTACACTGACACTGCGCAACACTCACGGTAAGGACGAGCCAAGCACCGGTCGTCGGCGGGCAGCATACTTAACGGCTTTCACCGAACGCCTCGAGGATACGCGGGGCACCTGGCCGCGAGCTTTAACACTTATCACTTAAACCAACAGACTTCGGCCGAGCTACCGTGGTCGGCGCCGGAGGGAGAACGCAAAGTGGTAATCAATTTAATTTACAGCCCATAAAGTGTTGACCGACCCCGGACGGGGTGGGTTTGTTTGGCCGACCGCACGGAAGCACATCGATTGATTGGTGGCGGCAGGTTTTATGGGCAATTTGTGGCAAAAACGGTGCTCCATCGACGGACGAGCGAGCGAACGAGAGAGAGAGAGAGCGAGAGAGTGGGCGCGGAATAATGCTGCGAACGTGCATAATGACCCCGAAAATACAGTCTAAGGAGTCGGCAAGATGGATGGGCTGGGGAACCTTCGGTGGCGAGCTGGTCAAAGATTGCCGACAACGCCCGTGGTGTAGTCGGATGGATTGGAGGCAAATTTTCCTAATTTTCCCCGATCCAAAAGCCAGAACCGTTCAATCGTCGGATCGTCGAATCCCAGCACCGTGAGTGATTGAGGAAAAAGGATCGACAGCGTGTGTGGGTGCATGTGCGTGTCACGCGTGCACCCGATACGCCCCATCGGCGCTCCGGTGGCGTGGACTGGAAAATGTAGTCGAAGTCGAACCGAAAACCTTGGCACGCGGCGGGAAGGAATGAGCCCATGCGGCGTGGCAGCCGGCTGGTTGGGGGGATGGATGGAATTTCTTTGTGACAAAAATAACACACCCTCCATCACCCTGTCGCCGATCGGCCACCGACCGGTCGGTGGTGGTCAATCGAAGGTCGGTTCCATCGTCGCAGATGAAAGGACTTGGCCGTGGCGCTCGGCCGCCGCGGGAACCTTGACACGCAGGAAGGTTGGTGGACGGCTGGTGTCGATGACAGCGTTCCCGGCACTCGGACGCCAGTCGAAACCGGTCCATCGGTCGCACCAAATCGCAGCAAACAGTCTCACCGACCAAAGTGGCAACACTGGTATTTATCCTGGACGACTTCACGCGGCGACAGCGACAATGTGTGTGTCTTCTCCCAATTCACGAAAGGGACATGGTGCCCGAATACACCGATAAATCGTTCGAATCCTTTAACCTTTCTAATAGATTCGTTCGTTCGTTCGATGCTATGAAATTGCCGGGTCGCTTAGTTTATCATAGAAGGAAGATATAAAATAAAATAATGTAACGGAAGATAGCGATTCGGTTGGCGGAAGATGGATATTAGCGGCAGCAATTTGAGACCCCAAATCGGTGAATGGAAATTATGAAGACTACAATAGAATAGGCAGAGGAAGCTCTGCTCGCGTTTCCACTATTCATTCTGATTGGGAAAACATTGGACGGTTATGAAATCCGCCTTTTGGCCTCTCTTTCTGTGCATTTTGAGTGATAATAATCCTCAAACAACAGCAGACGCTAGCGACCCCATGCACCCTTTTCTTTTGCTTCGTGCCCGTCTAACCCCACCATTATGTAACGCCGAGCTGGGCAGAATATGCCGCCGTCGAGGAGGCCATCAAAATCTCGGCCATTCGAAAAACCGGTCCCCGTCGGTTGGCCGCACGCCCGGCAGATCGGTTTTGACAGCCACCTGTCACCGGTGTTAATCGGTCGTCAAAATGGGACGATGAGTCCGCGACCCGACTTTGGACCGCAACGTGACGTTGGACCTTCGGCCAAGAAATACACAAAAACCAACACGAACATTTTCACGGGCCACTGACCTACAGAGTGGCGTCACTGTTGTTTCGGATGAAAATTTTATAGTGTTCGTGCCCCAGCTTTTATGAGCGTGGAAGCGCGCCACAGGAAGTGACCGGCCCCGAAGGGGGCAGGATACTTAGAGCGGCAAACCACAACATTTCAGACCCACCGCGCGGGCGAAATGCAAAATTTGGAAAATCGTCTCTGGGCCGTCGGCACATTTTCTGTCCGGTTTAGCGTTTTTCCCGGTGTCCACGCGACGGTGTGTTTACATCGCTACAGTTCGGTGCGAAGATCTTCTGCCTCTCTCTCTCCCTCCCACACACTCTCTCTGTGGGTGGTGGGCCTGTTACAATCACAACATTCTAATGTACGATCGGCTCTCAAGGGTAAAGAGGATGCTTTCACTTTTCGTGCGCGCTTCACGAGCAGCGACCACAGATCGCCCGGCACGCCAGGGCTATAAAAATGGCGAAAAGTAGGACAACCGGCACATGTGGAGTGCCAGCCACGCAGCAGACGCTGCCACCTTTCGCTGAGTGCTGAGCTGGAGCCGCCTTTAATGAGTTTTTCCCATTTTTATCTTCGCCTTCGGTTGTCTATTTCAGACTTTTGTTTGCGGACGGTTACTCTGGCGGTGCACCCAAAAAAATGATGAACGAGCTGAGAAGCTGCTGGCTTGGGCGCGTTATCCAAGTAGCCGATGGCCTCCATTTTGTTGAAATATTTCATCGCAAAAAGAAACGCAAACAACTATCAACACGTCGGTCAATAACGCAACGGACTAGCAATCCGCCGATGTCGAGAGGATTAAATCGGAACTCTTTTCGAAGGGACAAACATTGGAACAATAAATTGTAACTAACGTATGAGCTGAAAAGTCTCGGGTCTAAAGAACAGATAGCGATAGCCTTATTGCAATCATCTTTTTCTCAGTTATTACTTACTTTAAAAAACTTATTAAAATTTTATGCTGTTGAGTAACTGAAGGCTAAGGAAAACAATACATTTTGTCTTTTCAAAAGAATGGATCAAAAAACAAATTTTGTGTTTTAATTTTACACTGCTTCTTGATGTAAAAAATACCGTTCAAGCAAAACAATGGCTTGAAAAGTATTATAAGGACTCGCAAACCGCAATGGACGTCCAAAAACAAAAAATCGGTTTGAATGTTCGACAAGTGAAGGTGCATGAGTTAGCTGTCATTGTAAAGATATCAAAAGAACATGTTGGCTTTATATTGCATGAACATTGCACGAGGTGAAAGCTCTGTTCAAAGTGGATGCCGCGTTTGCTGATCCGGAGCAGTGTTTGAGAGCAATTTGTGAACCTCGTCCAAAGCGCCTGAAAGTACAACAATTGGTACGTACGGCAAAGAAAATAATTTTATTTTATCTAGATAACGCACCGTGTCACAAGTCAATCAAACCAACGACAAAAGTACATGAATTGGCAAAAGATTGATGAATTGAACCCGGACTTGCTCTCACATCCACCCTATTCACCGTGGATTTGGCTCCCAATGATTACTATGGTTGTCCACAGGCCTCAAAAAATGCTCGCCGAATCTGAGGCTTATTTTGCAGCAAACGACAATTCGTTCTACAAAAGTGCTATTGAAATGTAGGAGTGAGTGCTGGAATGATTGTGTGGCTCTCGGTGGATAATACGTTCATGAATGAAGCCACTTCTGAACAAAAAATGCACTTTCTTTCCTAGGTCCGAGACTCATCAGCCCACGTGTCAGTTGACCACACTTGGTGGAGGGTCAAAACTGGAAACTGAGGGAAGCGAACGGAATGGCTGCATTCGAATTGAACCCCAAAACAGCGGTGTATTTTCAATGGCAGTTCCAGGAATTGTGGAGCGGTGTGTACCACAAAAAGTTCTCGCCGTGTTCGGGTACGGCCCCGTCAACCGCTCTTGGGAGCGATGCAAGGGCTCTTCCGGTGGGGGTTTCGCGACTGTTGCCTGCATTGCGACGGCCACCGCCGTCTGCTCGTCAACACCGTTCGGTCGTGACATACGTACGCTACGCCCCACGGTATTTACCAATTGCTCGGAGCTCAAACAGAGCGCCCGCACGCCTTTTCTTCGGGGAAGGAAGAAGTCGCTGTCGCCCCTTTCTGGCACACAACAGCACACCTTTCTTGAAACTCTTCTCGCGGGTGGCGCACGGAGGGGAGGCGCTACTATTTGGCTAACCGCGGAGCGCCCCGCACGAAACGGGCGAAAATATGCGAATGAATGAGTCTCCATTCATTATCCGGCCCGCCACCGCCGCCGGTGAAGTATGATCTCAAGTTTCGATTGAAAGGAGCCCACCCAACAACAGCACTGTGGCCGCCACCCCTCAATGATTTCGTTTATCTCTGCGTATCTGGCCCGCATGGTGAGCCTTTCGGCTGTCGGGAGCTTTAAAGCGGTTCCATTCACGGCGGCGAATTTCATTAAACAAAAAAGAGGATCCTAAAACCGGTGACCACCGCTCCGTCGACCCTTTGAAATCCTCGTGCCCACCTCCCCCACCGCCCTCGGCCTGGATGGTCGTGGAATGTTTCGCTCCGTTCCGTACCGGACCAATTCGCCGAATCCCCGCCGGGGGTGGACGGGCGCGCTAATTTTGCCGGAATTTTGCAAAGCATATTTTGCGTGTATACGCCCGCACGAGAAAGCACGCGCCCGCGTGTGTAGGTGGGTGGTCGATGTTCAGAACTTTTGACATTTTGCTCCATTCGCCAGGAAGATACTTTACGGTGTGTGGCGGGGTACCGTAGCACCCTTCATTGGGATATTATATTTTTACTCATCACGGCTCTTCACGGCTTTGTTTGTGGCCTTCCAAAACCTGTGTGCGTGCGCGTGTATGTGTGCTGGTGATCGGAACGTGTGCACAGGAGCGGCAGCTGTACCAACAAGGATCAACGCGCCCCGAGGGACCGCAAGGACGACGAGTAATGGCAAAAGGATAACACGGCGCAAGGGGTCCCAGCGCACCGGCTGGGGAGGGGGCCAGAGGGCACCGCATTTTCGTGTGGGAAAATGGTCGCATTATTTTTCACTTTTCTTACGCACGGCGGTCATCAACCAGCTCCTCGCCAACCGCGCTGTCCTCCCGGGCGCCATCAATCATCCCACCCACCGCCAGCTGCCAGAGGGACCCTCCGTGGCAATCGTCCCCCCTGGGAGGGTGGGTGGCGAAAGATGAAAATTGCCCGGCACACAAACACACGCAAGGTGGAAAATCAACGATGGCGATGGCGCGCGTGAAGCTGGGGCACGTTTAATTATGATTTCCCCGGAGCCACCGGAGGACATTTTCTGAGCATCCTTCCTTCATCTGACAGACCCGAAGAAACACACACCCACACGTACGTATGGCCAGAGTAAGGGACGAGAGCTGCCTTCGAGCACCAAACACAAACGGTAAGAGACCGCAGCGGCTTTTGTTTCAAGCTGTTCCCTTCTGTGTTGATCCGAACGGTTTTATCTTATTTATATACTTCAAAAGACAAAAAAACACACGGCCACATACGGCCTATGAGTGCCGTGCCGTGTCACGATTTGTTGCACTTTGTGGCAAGATATCTCGGCGGACGGCAGACTAACTAGACCTCTAGAGCTGGCAATAAAACACACTTTTCGCGTTTTGGCCGTTTCGGCGAGCGGTGGGAACTTTTGCTGCAGTGATGAACTAACGAATCCAAAAGTGACCCAAGGAAGTGACACTTTTACACCTCCTTTCGGTAGGGACGCCAGTAGCCAGAGAAAAGATCCTCCTCCTGGGGCGCCGTGTGTCCGAAGATGAACGGTCTCATCTCTCTCTCTGTCACTCTCTCGCTCTCTCTCTATCGTTTGCGCTCAGCGGGTGAAAACTTAAGCCCCCAACCGGTCCTGGAGGGGTCACTGCTGCTGCTGCTGTCAGAAGGACACCCGAAGGCGAAAAGGAATCACACAGCGCGCGACATACACATACACAGAGCACGGTCGGGAGCGCCGCGAGTCCCTTCCCGCGGGCACCGGGATCCGGGACAGGACAGGCGAACCACTCGAGTGTCCGGCACGGAGCTGATCCGTCCAACTGCTGCTGCTTCTGCTGCTGCGTTTCTGCGTGGGAAACACGTTCGCGGACACGCCAACCGTTCGTGCATAGCTCCGCGGACACACTGATCTCTGGATGTCGGTCGGGCGGTCGCGGCCAACCGAACCCTCTCGGAGACGGGCGCGAACTGCCGCCGCTTTGTACGTGTGTACGTGTGTGCGTCTGTGTGCCCGCAGCCAAGGTCCTCTAGGGCGCGCGCTGGGCGCTCATGGCTTATCTTGATTTCTCTCGCGCTCCCTCTATGTTTTATCAGTGGCCCTCTCTCTCTCTCTCTCTGGCTCGCTCTCGCCGGGACTGCAGTGAAGGAGAAGGTTTCCCCTTCTTCCAGGGGTCCCTCTGCGTGCCATCCTTCCATTGGGGCGATTTTCCCTCCCATTTTCTATCTCCCTTCTATCTAATCCTTTTTTTTATTTCACTCTCTCTCTTTTTTGGGGATAAGTTGGACCAGTGGCCTGTGATAAGAACATTTGGTCTTCTCCGAGAGACCGAAGAGAATGAACGGTGAATGAGCCGTTCTCTTCGTTTCAAGTGAGTGATCGGCTGTGTGTTCATTCCGATTGAGTACCGGCCTGATTGGGGAAATGAGGGCGACTCTCTGCGAAGGATCCTCAGTGTGGTCATTCCGAAAGGAAACTCAACAGTAATTACGATTAGCGTACGGCACAGACACAAAAAAGGAAGGGAAAACGGTTCCGCGACAGGTTGCGGACAGCTCAGGAGCAACACATTGTTGCGAGCGTGAACAGCAGCAGGATGAATGGAAAAATACGGCGTTTAAATGTAGCGTAACGACAGACCCCAAAGACAAACTTTCTGCTTTGTCTATCTACTATACGGCTAATGGGTTTGAGCCATCATTGCGCTGTCCGACGCTGGCGTCATCCTACGCTCCCTGTTACATCACTACATTGCGTGAGGTTCATCTTCTGCAGCGTTCCATCCGAGTGTGGTGGCACCGGAAACGGTACCGAGAACGGATACGCTGTGTTGTTTACGAAAGCCGGAGAGCGTGCGACCCACCAATGGAGAGGTTTGGGTCGAATTACTGTAAACGACTGCAAAACTAAAGTGATGCGAAATGTGAATAAGTTAAGCATGTTTTGCGTGGACCACGTCCACAGCACCGGGCAACCGGGCCATTACTCAGCTGGACTGCCCCGAGCGAGCTGACAAATTCATAAAAATCAGTAGGACTATCAAGTGAAAGGCTTCCCATCAATAAAATTTATCACCAACAGCGGCATGGCATAACCAGGAAGCAGCGTATGGTGACGCCTTCCGGATAAGCGCAAATACGGAGTCGAGAGAGAAAAAAAGGAATACCAGCACTCGAGAGCACGAAATGAGAATGCTGTTGATGCAATGAGAGCACAACAACAATCAACACAAAAACAAAGAGAGCAGAAATAAAGAGCGAGAGAGAGAGAGCGAACAAGTGAAAGCGGACCGACCGGCATCGGTGCGGTGGAGCAACAAACGAGAGTGGCGAAGCGAACGGAGAGACTGAGTGCTGCTGCTAAGCGGATCAGTGGACAACCGTCGGAAAGGGGGCGCCGGCCGTGCAGCCTCCTGCACGGACGGTGTCCTTGGATCAATGTTGGATGATAAAATTATTATGTAACAGGCACCGGTGTGGCCGAAACACGTCGCCAGCCGTTTTGTTTTTGTGTGTTGTAATCCAGCACTCGTGAATCCAGTTATTGTTCCGGTCCCGCTTCACTCCCACACACACAAAGGCACGCCGATGAAACCGGATGGAGACGCCTGGTGCCGCACGCTTCTTTGCAGGAGCCGCGCGCCGCGATAGATTAGCGCATTCGGAATCGAGGTTTGTTTTGTCCGCTTCATTCAGAGCGACGATGAATGATGAGCCGTAAAGAGCCTTGAAACGCTTGAAAAAGAAAAAAAAACACCCACAACGACCCACCGACGCTGTTTACATTGCTTGCCGTTATTTCATTATAGCGTACGGTGGAGGGACGTCCATTGCAAATCTTCGCAGCGCGCGCTGGGGTGGCGATCCGCAGAAGAAGCATCTCTCAGCGCGCGTAGCAATTAAGTAGAAATCACAAATCCGCCAACAAACACAACCGTCGGCTCATAACCGAATGCTATCTTGCAAGCACTCTCTCTCTCTCCCCGCTTCTATTGCTGTCTGTCTCACTTTTGCTATCTGTCGTCTTTAGTTCTTTTCTGAGCACTTCGCCCGTTTCTCTAATTGCTACGGTAGGGAGTTTACAGCGGCGGTCGGTGGCGCTGGTCGGATCCAGCTTCGACGCATTCTCATCAAACCTTCGTCCATCGGTGTAGTCCCGCGGTCCGGAGGAGCCGTTGCATACACTCTCGTAACAGCGCGTCCATGATCGACGCATACGTTACCGTGAGCACTGCACAGGAGAGTTGCGGGAAATGTCCGCACGGTACGCGATCACCACCGCATGAAAACTCAAACTCCACCGGGCCAGGCACAGCCGGATTCATTATAGCACCCTTGAAACTCATTACGGAATCGTGCCATCCACGTTTTCTCGGGTTCTGCTTTTACATTTCCGCTTTATCCTTTACAACCCCACAATCGTCCTCTTGTGGTCGCAGAAAAAGTGGCATTCAAAGCAGTGCCATTGTATTCCACTTTTTCATCCCCTTTCTTTAAGCAGCACTTCTGCTGGAGCGGCAGAACAGCCAGGGAACGATTGGGAACCGGGAAACACACTTCAGTGTGAAGTAGAAAACATGCTCCAAAGCGGGCCGGAAACCATCGTCTCGTCTCGTCTCGTCTGGCTGGTGGTTGTGTTGTGCATTAGCATTTCTTGCGTTTAATGAGGTTCGGCATAAATGTTAAACCGCTGAAGGTATACTTTACGTGCTTGGCACGTTCGGAGGGGCACTAGTCGCTAGACCCATCCATTCAGCGACTTTTGCCCACAATCTTAATTCTGTGTCTACCGGCATGGGGGACAATAATAATTCGCTTGTCGTGTAAAGGGAATCGAAAAGAAAATGAGACGTTCGCCTACCTTCTCGCTGTCGGTCGTGTTGCCGGACCCGAAGCTGGCCAACGAACTGCCATCCTGATCGTTGTCGTTGAGCGTATCATCAATGTCCTTCGACAGCCGCTGGCCAAGGTTCTTGCCGCTCACCTTGGCCGGTGATTTTAGCAGCGAGAACGAGGTGCCAGAGAAGTACGTCTCCTGCATGACCTCGCGCATTCGCTTCACCCACAGCTGCTTCGTTTCGAGGCTGTTCGCCTTCAGCACTATCCGATAGTCGGACAGTATGGGGGCGCGCCCGGTCCAGATGGCAAATTTACACTCGTCGCCCTCGATGTGCTCCGTAACGCCAAAATCTGACGGAAAAATCAATGAAACCATGCGTTAGTTGTGGCTGAAGGGAGAACCACTTCACTGAACAGCCGAGACACTTACCGGATGTTAGGAGCTTATGTTTGTAGATGTACTTCACCGTGCCATTGGTGTCTTTGACTTCCTTCGAGAACAGAATGTACAGCTCGAACAGGAACACGTGCCGGTCGCGGCCCTTCTTGATCAGGATCTGTTTGTTGTCCCACACAAGGAACGAGTCCTGCAGCACGACGTCGCCCAGATTGTTAATCGGTACGTCGCACTGCTCCAGCAGCGATAGGTGCATCACATCGTTCGCCTTCTTCGGCACATTCAGCATCACCTCGAGCCCGTCCTTGATCTCGCCCTGGCCCTCATCGCAGCACGACTGCAGATCCTTCAGCAGCAGCTGGTACTTCGTGATGCGCTGCACTGGCTTGATGAGGTACGCCGGTAGCGAGTGCTCGAGTTTGTGTTTCCGCTGGACCTCCTCGAAGTACGTTCCGCCGTGCTGCACCATGTAGTCCATCGACTGCGGCTTGTTCTGACAGTAGTGCACGTACATATCGAACTTGGCGGCCCACGTCACGAAACAGTGGCCGACGTCCTCCGGCATCGTTTCGTACTTTTCGAGCTCGCGCAGAAATATTTTTTCGTGGAACTGGAAAATGTCTTCAATGTTCGCGAACAGGATGTGCTCCTTCCCGAGCAGGTTGGCGGGCACGCTCTGGCCACCTTTGAGCTCGCGCAGAAACACTCCGATGCACGTCTCGAGATCCTTCACGTACGTTCGCTCCGTCTGAAGTAGCTCGGCCATTATGAACTCCTTCTTGCGCGCCGATTTGCGCTTCTCTTCGTTGATTTCCTTCTGGGCCGCGCCGACCGCTCCAGAGGCGGCTGCCGCAGCATTTAGCTTCGTTTCGAGTGATGGATCCGAATGGCGGTACTCGAGCACCGACGACGATGACGACGACGAACCGGAGTGGTGCGTTGCGCTCGAACCTGACCCTGCCCCGATGCCACTGCTACTACCGTACTCGCCACTGGCCACCAGCACGATCGAGGACGATGAGGCCATGGCGATGGCGGCAACACCGAGGGCAACAGATCCGCCCGACGACGAGATGCCCGAGCTCGAGCTGGCCGCAGAAAGGGAGGCTTTGCCGTTGTTAATGCTAGAGTTACTGCTATGGTTACTGCTATGGTTACTGTTATTGCTACTGCTAAGATTATTGTCATCCGGTTGCTGTATGATACCCGGTAGGCCGAGCGATTTCTCCAGATTTGATCGATAGATCTCCATCCGGTTGCTGAAGTCCTTGTAGCGGTAATCGACCGTCGCGACCCACTGCTTGATGGAGCTGGCGTGCGCGTGGCCCTTCTCCACCAGTGTGTCCGCTAGCTGGATCAGCAGCTTCACCCGTTCTCGGGTTTCCTTGGCGGTGCTTTTGAACTCGTTGTGCTCGCGCAGCAACAGTTCCGACTCCTCGCGGCTCGAGCACAGTTTATTTTTGCGCGACGAAAGGTACGCTTCGCCCGTGTCATGGATCCACTCGATCGCCTGCTTGGCCGATCGCTCGAACAGCACAAACTGCTGGCACTGGTCGAGCCGTTTCTTGCGCTGCGTCCAGTACTCGAGCACCTGCGTTTCCTGTGTGAGCAGCTTGTCCAGGATCGATTTGACGCGCGACTCGCTATTGATCGTGCTCGGATTCACGTGGTAGAACTGCAGCGAACGGGCCGCGTACTTGAGGAACGTTTCCGCCGTTCGGCGCGCCAACGTGCACGCCTTCAGGAATGCCTCCTTCTGCTCCTGGTGCTTCGTGATGAGCTGTACGATCTGCTGGCCCTTGTCCGTCGACCCGCCCCCTCCGCACCAGTCCTCCTCGCGCCGATACTCCTTCTCCAGGCTGTCGAGTACGTTGCACACTTGGTCGGCCGTTTTGAAAAAGTTCAACGAAGCCGTCACCAGCTTGTGGCGCTCCTCGGCGCAAGTCACCAGTTTTTGCCACTTTTTCGTCACCTCGTCCGCAATGTCCTTGATGCTCTGCGGGTCGTAGTGGTTCGCGTTCATCAGCGCATCGGCCCGATACTTCACCTGCACGGCCGCCGTGTGCGGCCGATCGATCCGCACCTGAAACTGTTCGTGCTCCTTGCGCAGCTGTTCCGCTTCCGGCAAGGCGCTGGGGATGGAGAAGCTGGCAATCAGCATCGCTTCCTCGTTGCGGATCCACGAGATCACCTGATTCGCGTCGTTCTGGAAGTGGCACAGCTGCATCGACTGCTCGAGCTTGATGCGCTTCGCCTCGGCCAGATCCTCCAGATCGAGTTCGCGATCGTGCAAAAACTCGAGCAAGTACTGCACCCGCGTCTGGGCCGTGTGGTTCGCGTCGGCCATTATAAACAGACCGGACGATTCGAACAACTTGTTCAGTTCCTGACCCTGGTTTATCACCTGGTACGTGGTGGTCTGCATCTGGCTAACGGACTCATTGTGGAGGCGCAGGAATTGTTCGGTTTTCTGAAAGTCACGTGACACCTCCGTGTGCTGTAGCTCTTCGGCCCACATCTCCAGCTGCGAGGACACTTCGAGCGCATCCCGTTCGAAGATGCGCAACCGTAGATACATATCGATCTTCATGCGTCGCGTCTGCCAGAGGTTCTCCAGATCGAGCCGGTTGTTCTTTATGCGATCGACCGCATTCTGAACGGCCGTCAGTGACCCGGAGCTGTCTTCTTCCTCGATCGGCCGTAACTCCGTCAGCAACGCTTCGCCTTGGGCGATCGCCTGCATACACGTTTTCAGTGTGCTTTCCTCTTGCTCCTTGCACTGCTCCAGCAACCGCTCCGTGCCCTCGAGGTGCTCGTTGGCCAGCTCGAGCGATTCCTCGTTCGTGACCTCCGCGTGCAGTTGCTCCTGCCAGGCGCAGATCTCTTTCTCGTTCGAGTAAAACACCACCGCCAGCTCGAGCCGTCGGCGCCGCTTGTCGACGCGCTCCGCAAACGAAGCCACGTTCGCCTCGAGATCGCGGGCCACCGAGTATATTTCCTGCGGCGACACCTCGCCCGATCGTGCCAACTCTTCGGCCGCCGTTAGCAGCTTCTCCGCATTGCGGTACGTGTTTTGCGCCACATTTTCAAAGTGCTCGTGGCTCGTCTGGTAGATGCGGGCCTTCTGTAGGCTCTTGCCGATGCCACGGTTTTTCCGCAGAAACACATCGCCATGGTTCTGCAGCCAGTCCAGCACCTGTTTCACGTCCTCCTGGAACAGGCGGAGCGCCAGCTTCTGGTGTAGCCGCATCTTGCCCGCACTCCACTTGATTTCCAGTGCCCGATGGTGGCCCAGAATTTGATGGATCACCGCCAGCACGTGGGACGCTCCCTCGCTGTAGTCGGCCGCCGGATTGCCACCATTGAAGTGGGCTTTTTCCTACAAAACAACGCAGAGTGGTGCATTTTGAACGTTCGTTTGGTTAAGGCCCGTCGCATCGTTTACTTACATTTTTCCGCGTGTTTACAATCGGCGGTTGATTGCAAACCTGCACCAGATGATCGAGTTGATAGAGCAGCTTTTTGCTAGTCGAATGCACCTCGGTGTATGCCTGGCACATCGCTTCGTACAGTGACTGGTGTGTCCCGATGGCCGTCTCCAGGATCTCCACGTTCGTCGGGGTCGGTATCGTTGATTCGCAGGCTGCCGCCCAGCTGCTCACGCTCTCCGTGTACTGTTCCGCCTTGTGGTGGAACACGACCGACAGCGTCAGCACCGCCGTCCGTTCGTCTAGCGTCGTGACAAAGTCTTTCCACGTCTTATCCAACCGGGCGGCCAGAGTACGAATGTGGCCGGCGGCGTAGTGATTACCCTCGTACAGCCGGGCCGCCACGGCCAGTATGCGGTTGATGTTGACGCACACGTTACGCGAGGTTATGGCGAAGCGCTGGTGTTCTTCTTGCAGATTTTTGGCGATCGCGTAGTTGTGCCCAATCTCGACGTACGTCTCCTGGAACACGTCCCGGTTGTGCAGGATCCAGTCGAACATTTTCTCGCAGTCCTGTTCGAACAGCCGCAGCTGGAAGCATTGGTCGAGTTTCGTTTTGCGATGCTGCCACAGGTTCAACAATTGCTGCTGGGCGTTCCGTACCGCTTCCAGCTGTTGCAGCACCTACAAAGAACGAAGCAGAACACAGATTATTGGAGGCCAACTCGATGGTTCAATTTCTGGGACCAACGTAACAGAACCAATACACCGAAAAACGGGTAAAAGGCTGTGGCTGCCCACAACCAATGCTAAGATTGTCCAACAAAAACTCGAAAAATAAGAATATTAAGTGCTTTTCAATGAACATCTCTGCTGCTCTAATGTCCTATGTTTCGAACGGAACACAATCATCTTTTTAAATGATTTTTCGACCCTTCTATTGGGAAACCACCCTGGTTTGCGCTTCATTACCCTGACCCCTTATCACAAACCTTCTTCGAACAATATCGTTGACAAACCAAACTTATCACAATAGGGCGCGGGTCTCATTCCGAAACTTTGCTCCAGTTTTGGCGGTGTCCTTACGGTTGGAAGAAACAATTTAAATACAATTATCGTCGTGCAAGATAGCGACGTCGCCGCCGTCGACGGTAGATAACCGCAACGGTGGGACGGCTAACGGTTGCGACAGCAGTCTCAAATCCGACTCAAAAAGTTCACCAATAATACGTTTATGATTGGACATAAATAGTCGCCCGTGAGAAGTTGGACAAATTATCATCGGACGAGAAAACATGGAAAACCAAACGACAAAGTTTCCGTGGATCGATGCTAAACTCTTGTTGCGCGATCATCGGGCGACAAGGCATGGCGGAAAAAGGCGGAGCGTAGACCTCGATTACCGTGGCCCTTCGTAATCACCACCGCGCCCCCGTTGCTTTTGAATTGGATGATGTTGTGTACCGCACCGGCGGCCGTTTTTATGCGCCGCCCCGAATCACACCACTTGATTCCCACACGAAACGCGGACAGCAACAAACTTTTGACAAAGTGCAAAACAATATAATTCCTGCCCTGCGCTCACGGTGCCAAGCCACACCGAGACTTTATATCCGACCGAGAATTTCACCCGTTGGGCCATGGTACGAAGAGTCTGCAAAAATCTAGGACAACCCACCATCCGGCTCCGACGCCGCTTCTAAACCTTCGACATCGGATGAAAGTCGTTCACGACGGTCGAGTTTCCGAAAGAAAAAATAAGCGTCTCTCTCGAGGGACTATCAATTAGTGTCGGGTCTTACACGGGTCCGAGAGGAGGAGCGCGCAACCGTTTGGCGAGAGAATTTCAAATAAACACTTCTACCGCCCACTTCGGAGCCACGGGACGGGGTCGATTAATTCTCGCATTTCTGGCGGCACCAGATCACCAGACACGACCCAGTCGGACCCGGTGCACGGATCACAACAATCCTCACCACCGGGCCGGTTGGTTCGAAACAAACAAAAACCGAGCGGAAAAGATCGCGCACCGGAAAATGCCATTTATTGCTACTTTAGTCAATCGCTGGCGGTTGCGGACACGGTAAGCAATTCTTCTCCGACTTGTTTTAATTATAGCGCGCAACGCGCAAGACAACGCAACACAAGACGCTGCTCGGAGCGCGTCGGAAAATGGGGTATTAAAAAGTGGAAAATCGCGGCCACTGGCCGCGGCGTAGAAAGCACGCAGCGCGAACCGAGATGGATTAGATAATGTGGCCGTCGGAGAGGAGTCTGCTGCGTTGATGATGGCCACAGTGCACAATCGCGCGGCGGCGTATAATGTGTGCACTTCCCAAATAACGCTCTGCTCTTTCTATTTCGCTTTCTGCCCAAAACCGGCCGAAAACGCTCCGAACGTAACGAGAGTGGACGAACTCTGGTCCCGACGAAGTGGCGATCGGAATTAATTGGCATCATTTTTTGATGAATAAACAACGAGACGCGCCAATGCCAAAAAAGGTGGAGAAAAAGAGAAACTCTCGCGTCTTGGCGGCGCATCCATTTTCTTGAGTAGCCGCAACTTGGTCGGCCTTTTTTCGGTTTTGCGGGCGGCTCGGCTGGCATTGCGAAAGGAGCACCGGACGCCGCCGCAAGTGTTATGCCCATCGGAGGAGGAAATCGATGCAATTTTGCGTTTCGATTTTCAACCATTTCGAAGGGCGTCAGTGGTCAAGCTAAAAAAGAAACGGCAGACGGTCAGTGAATGAGCGCGGCTGGAACGCATCCTCCACAGCAGAGCGCGTTGCGGAACACTTTATGGCGATCGCTTTTGGGGGGCAAAATTTTCACTTTCCACAACAGCCCGGGGGCGAATAATTTATGCAAAACTCAGAAAGGGGGAAAATTCTCGATTCAAAGGCCGATTGTTTCTGGCCGGCGGAGATAGAATTGGTCCCGGGGCATTACCGGACAACCGGATATTGCGCATCCGCATCGGTTGACTGGCATCGTGGTGCGATCTCGAGAAGACCGCGATGAGTACCGTCGTAAAGAACGGACTCTAAACGGACATTCCCGTTGTGGTTGCTGCTGCTGTTGCGCGTTGAAAAGCCGGCGAACCTCGCGCGTTTCGAAACCCCTTTGCGTAGTGCCGTGATTTTTTCAACATCCCCATCGTTTACGGACCACGATCGTCATCGCTACGCAGATCGCAGCAGAAATCGGAAAACATCCCGAATGAGTCTGTGGCCAAAATAGCGCCACTAGACGATCGCTGCCGCCGTCGGTCCGGAGTTCTGACGACCGCTCCGACGGGGACGAGGGCAGCGAAAAGTTCATTACGCAAATTCGATGCACTTTGTTGAACCGTTGCCGGCCACCAATCGGCGGCGGAACATGGCGGTTGATGTTGATGGCCGGTCCCGCACTACAAGAGAAAGAAATCCAGAAAGTGAAAACAACGCCAACGCCAAGCTCGGTGGTGGTTTCCGGTCCGAAAACCCCGGTTAACATATTTCCATCCATTCACAACGCAATTCACCCACAACACCCCCACAAAAAAGAGGCGGATGGTGAACTGTTGAGTGGTGCCAAGGAAACAAAAAACGGACGCACGGAAATCACGCGTGTGTGAATGGAAACTACAGTTCGGAACGGCGTGCAGTCGTAATTTTGTTTCGGTTTTGTTTCGCTGTTCGGCCACCATAATCATAAATGCGATTTTAACCTCGTGTCGTTCGCGTCGAACTGCCATTTTTTTTTTTTTTGAGTTTGGATTTTGGGTTGGGTGGCCACTTTCTTTGGGGCATTACTCCTCGCACGGGCAGCGAGCGTGTCGCGGTTCAACGACAGCCGCCGGGCAATGGCCACCGGCGCATCACTTTGATATGTTTTTCCGGTTTTGTTTTGAGCTTTTCGACACTTTCGATTTTTAGCCTGGATGGAGGATTACGATCAGAAAAGGGGTAATAAAATTAGACCAAAATTAGCCCCCGGGACGGAACGGAACGGAACCAGTTTGGGGACGTGTACTATTTGGAAGGCATCGGACTAGGAATCGACCAAACATCCAGCCGGGAAAGTCAACGGTGGTCACCACCATCGGCCAACTTCTGCCAATCGAAAAGTAAATCGAGCCCGCAGTCAGTAAGACTTATGGGCATCATCAATTCTGCTATGCTGCGAGTGAAACGCGAAGAGAACCCAATTGTTGTGTTCTTGTTCACCAACACTACCAAAAAGAGACGCCTGAAGATGCTTTAAAAACTTGTTGTCCTCTCTCTGACAAAACAAGAAATACTTATTTTGAACTGCTGGAAGTACTTACACAATTTTCCCTATCCATTAACAATGCGGCTCCCACAGAAGACCCTCAGAAGTAATTAAAAATGATAGCAACCTTAACTTCTTAGCGCGCGAACTGCATGCTACAATCTCGAAAAGCACAACGGACAACATTTGGGTTGTCACTGCGGCTTAGAGTTTATGCCATTTTAATGCATGTTTGTCCTTCCGACCTTCGGAACTGTCGTCGGGCTCAACAGCTCATTAGAGTGATTGTTACGACCGTTTTTCGTTAAAAACTGCTACGAATTAGCGTTAGAGTTCTGGAAGCTCGCATCGAAAAGCCCATTTAAAAACCATTACCATGGGCCAATCAGTTGGCTTACCTGGTTCAGGGCCGACGAGACGTCCGGATTGTGGCACTTGGCCGGCGACGAGGTCGAGTGGCAGCTCTCGTCGTTCCGGTTCGAGTAGGTGGTGAGCTTGCCGAGCAGCTTCTGGCCTTGCAGGTCAAGATCCTCGATGGGCAGCTTCAGCACTTTGCGCTTCATCTCGTTGTGCGCTTCGATGCTGTGCTTCACGCCGATCACGTCCTCCGGGCAGTCGGTGTGCGTCAGGTCCTCCTGCAAGTCGTCGATCCGGTCGAGGATGTCACTCGCCTGCCACAGGAAGTCCTCGAACGCGACGCGCAGATCGATCCACAGGCTGTGATCGTAGTGCAGGAAGCCCTCGAAGTCGGACGTCAGCTGCGACGGTTCGACCAGCTTGCCGAGCGACTGGATCGAGATGGTGGTCGTCTCGAACTTGTACTTGCTGCTCGCGATCGACGAGCGCTGCTTGTGCCAGAAGTTGTCCGGCTTGATGATGACCGCCTGGTGGATGACCTCCGCTCCGAAGCTCTCCTGCAGCACCTTCAGGATCATCTTGGCGCTCGCCGCCGTGTTGCCGTTGCCCCGCATGTCGACGATGATGGTGAACCCGAGGCCCTTGCTGTCATCGCTGCGAAGATCGGGAGTACGAACGAACGAAAGAAGGTTAGCGCGGGTTGCGGCGGCCACAGACGAACCAAATCCGTAATTAGTATTCCGGCACACTCTGCAGAGCGCGCGCGGCAAGAAAGGAAAGGAATTCGCCGTCGCCGTGCCTTCTTCAACCGATCCCACTAGGGATCGGATATTTGTGTTTCCTTTTAACACTACTACGCGAACCAGGCCACCCAGGCCAAAGGAACTCAGGCCGCTATCTTATTACCCGGTCTCAAGTGGTCAGGTCGTCGAGCACCACGAATTCAGACATGGGGACGACGACGCCAGTAGAAATAATCCCAGATCCCTGCTGGGTTCGGTGCAAGCTTCCCGCCGCCCCGGAGCGGTGCGCCATTTTACAAGTGCAGCCCCCGCCGGAATGGCCACTCCAAATCAATCGATTGCGGGAAGTCGGGGGGAATAATTTTGACTTTTCTTCACGCCCTGCGCGGCGGTGTGTTTATAAGCCACTGAGAGAGCATCATCGGGTCCGCCAGAATGGGAACCCGGAGATGTTTTGATTAGAGCGTATGCTTCGGTTCTTTAAATATTTTGAGTGAAAAACCTGGAATCGCAGCTGGTGTTTCTGGCTTTAGTTCCACGCTGAGCGCATTCCACTGGAACAGCTCTGGACGAGGAGTCTGTTTGGAGAACCGCGTTTGAGATGTGTGAGCTGTTGGAACTCGTTTGTTTCAAACCCAAGACTTCAAATCATAAGCGAACATTCATCGCATTTCGTTTCTATTTCCAACTATTAATTTACACCATGCGACCTAGCCCAGAAGTCTCCTCAAGAACCGAAGGGCACGACTGTAGTAATTAGCCGTTTATGGAAACTGCCAAACACGCGCGTTTACAGAAGTGTCCCAAGTAATTGGACCGGGCGGGTCGACCGTTGTCGGGGCCGTGCAATAAAGGACATTAGGACCGGCCATTGAAACCAGGAAATTATCTTGTATGCGTGTGTTTTGCGTCGCAGAATTCGAGGGCCACCGATAGGCTTGTTTCCAAAAATGCTAAACAACAATCGGGCGTCGCCAGAAGGAAACTCTCACGGGATTAGTGACGGCGTCGGGACAATGTGGGCCCCCAGCATGAGCACGCCAACAGTCCCAGAGTCAACGATTGGCATGTCGGGTCGGGCCCAATTCGGGTCAGGGGCCATTCGACGGGCCTTCGTCCAGCGATTCCGGCTTCAGTTCGTCAATAAATAATTCCAATTCGTTCGGTTCACTCGAACGGGCGTGTGCGTGTCGTTGCATTTGACTGGAACCCGGCCCCGGGTGCGGTGTAGAATGCCGGAAGCGGGCGGGTTTATGTTGTGTTACGAGAAGCAATATACCCGCAGCACTGAAGGGCACTCTCGAAGGAAGTGGCCGAATAGATGACTCAATAAAAAGCCTGTGTGTTGCTTGTTTGACCGGATCCGAGAACCCGCCTCTCGGCAGGGAATCCGCTCTTCGATCCCCTGAGGGGGGGTCCGGTACTGGTACTTCTCGCCGGAGATCCCCGGAGTGAGGTGCCCGAAAAGTTTACGAACACTTTCCGGTGACTAGGGTCATTCCGGAACGGCGGTGACGCCGGCGTTGGAGTCAAAACAACGAAACACCGCACTACGGACGGTGTTTGGAAAATATTTGTTTATGCAGATGTCACACAATAGAAAACCGGGTGCCGGCACAGACAGAGTGATCCACTGTCAGTGCGGCGTTAGTCACTGTACCAATGCTGCGTTCCAGTATAGTGCCGAAACCTGTCAGCCGTTGGCCATTAAAAGGGTATTAAATAAATTACCTAATCCCCCCCCATCACACCTAACGGCGAGCTAATTAATAGTGCAGTTGCAAATAAGTTACCAACCGCTAGCCGGATGCCGGTAGAATAGTGCCCGGGAAGTTGCCATAAATAATGCAACTTTCCAATTATGGTTTGGTGAGCGTGGTTTTGTTTGTTGTGCCGCGGCGAAAGGCAAATAACATTAAATTTAAACTAACACCGCTCGCGGATGCCATCCGAAAGTCCACCACTAGCGCGATCGAAGGGATACAATCGAAGCGCATTTTTGTTCATTTTCACTGCATTAACTTCGCTCGAATATGTGGGCCACACACGCTCTTAAGGGACCTCAAGACGGCGTGTTGCGGAAGTTTGCGTGATCGTTTTGCCTTTTCCACGTTAGAGGAAAATTTCGAAAAGAAAATTGCCACCCACTTGCGGTCACCGAAACACAAAAGCCGATAGCATAAACAAAGCCCACAATCAAAAGCCCCAAAGACCTCCCCTTCGGGTGGAGAGAGACCACACAATGCCGCCGTCCTCGGATGGGTGTTGGCATTGTTCTATTATTCTTCTACGACACTCCGCAAAGAACCATCAGCATCATCATCATCATCGGTAGAGCGCGAGATGTCATAATTGTCGCGAAACTGGGCGCCTCTCTTTCGGATGCCAAAACAAAGACCCTTTCGGATAGCGTTTCTCAGGAACACATGATGGAAGAGCCGGTAAAGCGGACTCCCATTGCGGATCGTGAAAAGTGGAGAAACAATGGTCCCCGACGATGACGACCGGCGGGCGGTGGGTGCATCTGCTGAGTTTCGGCCTCTGCAATCCAATTAGGCCTAAGCCAAACACTAGACCCCGTGGGTGACCCGGTAAAAATAAAGAATGCCGGAGGTCGCCCCGCGAGGTCAAAACCGGTGCATTTCCGTTGCCCGAGAGAGGTACTTCTCGATAGGGTTTCCGCTATTCCGCTTTTCCCAGCCGCAAAAGTGTGTGGTTGAGCTACTCTATCCCTCTCTCTCTCTCTCTCTCTGTCTACCGGGCGCCGCTCCATTCGTTGGTACGCGGCGCATTCGTCCTGTCCTGGCCCTTGCCGTTAACGATGCATGACCCCGACCGTCAGCAGACTGATGAAGCAGGACGAAGAAGTGTCGCGTCAAGTGCAGCCATATTTCCGGGGATTAAACCAATACCACAACGGGAACACGCAGGCACACTGCACGAGCGGTTCCACAATCGAGTGTTTGGGCGAGCGAACGGAAAAGGATTGCGAGTGGATTTAATTAGCTAATTAGCAACCGCCGACACCGCTGCACACACGCGTGAAGTAATCCTTTAAAGGGCTGACGGAATACGGAAAAAATGGATAATGAACGGTGGACAATGAACCTTTCGTTTAAAAAGGACATCCAATTTGATGGAATTTAAATTCATTGTGTTCTTCACACGGTTCTCAATTCAAACGGAGCTACAAACGGGCCCAAGAATGTATCTTGGAGGGACCGACCGAAGGTTCAGCTGGGGGTTTAAAAGGGCTGGGTAATGTCTACTTTTCTGATAAACTCTGGGAGACACGATCGTCGATCGTAGAAAATATTTTCAAAGCTACTTCCTAATCAAGGAACTGGAAGAATGTGGAAAGGTCTCATTAAATCGTTCTAGATCATGCTGAACATGCCTTTTCAATTGATGCCTTGAAATGCTTGAAGCAAAGTGCATCCGATTTTAGACTATTTTTGTCCTAATCCCAATTAGCCCATTTTGGTTTAAAAAATACAAATTGTATATTTTTTAAAAACGGACTAATGGCGTGGTCTACGGTACGGTTTCTGCACGTCTTAGGGCAATACCTTCTAATTTGTGTTGCATGTTTACCAACATTCCTTCCCCGCACTAAACTGTACTCGTCCGCTTACACCGCAGAGAACTGTACAGCGATCTTTATTAACCTGCATTTCCTCTCTCGTGTCCGTCCGTCCGTACCTGGACCTCTGCTTGCGTGAAACGAAAACCAAACCAACGGAGCGCGCCCGGCAGAGCAGGGGACCACCCGAATTCCGACAGAATGTTTTGGGAACCGCCAACCCCGTCGTCGGTGACGAAACGGTGAAAAGTTTCCTGGAAATGGGCACCCGGAATGGGCCGACGTAGACTACGGAGCTCGGGCGGCGCACTCCATTAACGGGTAGTGGCACATTTTTATGCTTTTGGTTTCGACATTTTGCGGAGTTCTTTTGTTTTTTTACCGACGCGGCCAACCAACCGACACATAACGCAAACACGCCAACCGTTTGTAGCCCGCGTTGTAACCCAAATGTTTGTTTCCTTCGTGTTTCGCTTTTGTGGACCGCAAGCCGCAACGGCACGTGAAGGGTTGTACGTACGTCAAACGAGCGGGTTGGCATCCGAAAACGCGTCAAAAATGTCACGTCCTTTCGGCCGCAAATGAGGTGCGCGTCGCCCTTTACTTTGGTGGCTCTTAATTGTTGTTTTTTTTTATTTCGACGCCCCCCAAGCCTTACCTCGGTATGCCGATGAAGTAGCTCACGACCCGCTTGATGTCTTCCGGTTTGATCCGCTCGCGCTTGGTGGTCGCCGGAAAGCAGATGATCGGTCCGCCGCGGTTGTCGCGGCCGCCGGACAGCAGCGCGAACCGCTCGTTCAGCAACGGCAGAATGTCCAGGGCCCGCACGCCGTCCATAGTGGTGGTGGTAGTGGTGTTTAGTGAACAATTCCGTCGTCTGCGCCCCTCGATCGGTCGATCGGTCGACCGTGAAAAAATGTACCGAGTACGGCGAACCGGGCGTGATAAGGAGCTGCCGCTAGTGCCGTTTGGTGTATGTTTGTTTGATGATTACAGTAAGGTACTTCCGTCGCTGCCCGAGTGCCCGTTTCGCGGATTGACTCACGCACGCGTCATTTAATCGGCCAGCAAGGAAGCAACCCTGCCCGACACGGGCTTGTTTGATGTTGTTCGTTTTCGGTTTTGCTGTTTGGTGTTTCGTTGCTCTCTGATAGGCTGTTTCTTACTTTGTAGTGGCTCCGGCGTGCCTTATCACCGTGCAACAATGGTTCGCACAACCACCGACACGCACTCACATGCTCGAACGCACTTCGCTCCTTAGAAACACTGGTTACTATCGATCGGCGATCGATCAGCACATACACATAAATTTTCTGCCCGATAACCTTCGCTTTGATCCCTCGTTTGCTATCTTGTAGCTGGTGTTTTCGGTATTTTTTACGCTCCAATTTCAGCTTCCGGCCTTCACTCAAACGTACGCACTGCCACACGCACACACAGACACACACTAGGTGCAAACCGGTCCTTGGGCCGGTGGGTTGTTTCCGGTGATCGATTTTCTGTGACGCACCGACGAGCGTCGGCGGTTGTGGTGTTTTGCGCCACCCGTCGGGCCCCGTTCCGCCCACCTAGCGATCGAACCGGAACAGGGAACGCTCGGCATTATTATCGGTGGCGGTAGCGACACAGCTGGCGCCGGGTGTCGACGGATGATGATCACGGGTGCCGGAAGGGAGGAGCGGAAACCCAGGAGCTGCCACCGCCACCGCCGGTAACGGTAACGCGATACGGCAATGATCGGCGGCCAGTGGTTGCTGCATGTTCCGGCGATCGGTTTCCGGTTACCGCGCTAGTGGTTACGGGCTCGCGGGGAATCGCGGGGATTGCGCAACTGGGCTGCGGTTACCGTGCCGTGTTTGGGTGAAACTTTTCTATTTTTCTTCCGCGAAAACCGATCGTTCGTTGCGTTCGACGATCCAACCAACGGAACACGGTGCGAAGCGGTGTCGCACTCAATTTAAGCCCTATTTACACACTCATACGTTCAAAAACACACAGCCCCAACGGAGGCAGACATCTGCTACGAGATGAGGAACGCACCGATCGACATTTCGATAGCGTTAACTGTAAACAGAAGCAAATCAATATATAAAAAAATGATGTTGATAAGCGCAGCACTTTGGACTACATTACACTGAATTTCGTTTGGAAACAAGCCAGACCGTAACACGAGCACGCTTCACAAAATTGATTCCCGAAATGGTACCGAATCCGCTGACGTTATCACATGCCAGGCCGCCGCCGATCCGGGCATGCCGATAGATGGGCAACCATAAATATTACGGACGGTACGTGCTCTCTACCGGAGCCTGGGAATCCGCCGATAAACCGTGTACACCGTTCATTGCCAGAGCCCGCGATAACCGGCACACAGCACACCATGTCCTGATGCGACCGGAAGTGATGGTTCTAAAATTAGGTTACATTGGCACAACGAATAAAACGGAACGCTAAAAAGAGGCAACGTGTGTTAGAAAAGGGAATATCATAATTCACCGACTAGCCCCGTCAACACCACCGTGCTGGTAATAAATAAATCAAACCGGCTTCACCAACCCTGGCGAAGAACGGAAACCCCTCTAATGAGAGGAAATTGAGGCGCGTGTGAAAACACTCACGGCACCGCCGGCAACCACGGCGCATTTTCATCACTTCAGTTTTCTTTTTTCTTCCTACGCCCCGCACGCCACTGACGCGACGTATGTTGGCCAGTTTCTCCTGCAAGCCACATAAATTGCACTCTTTCCGCACCATTTTCTTTCCATTTTTGTGCCGCGATTAGTGGCGGATCGAAACGGATTCACCCGGCCTCCCCCGGGCTGGTGCTGGAGGTATTTCCCTGTTTTCCCTCCCCGCGCCACAGGAACACACTTTTCCAATGCACGCATCACTGATTAGCACCGTGCAACCGATTGATGGCCTGATGGTGGTGTGCCAGCCAGCTGCGGCGGATGCAGTTTTCACCGGCAGCACTGCAACTGCAACTTGTCTTCGCACTTGTCCCGCTGTTTGTGTTGCTCGAAGCGACCAAAACAAAGCCCAGGACGAAACCGCGGGTCGTATCTTCAGCGCGCGCACGCTCGCACACACCACTGCAGGATGCGTGGCGACAGGCGATGATGTTCGATGAAATCGTACGGCAAGGACACGGCGATGTTAGGAAAACATCGCGATGAATGGTGCGCGAAGAAGGAACGAAGCAGCAGCCGGGAAGAAAACGTACATTTTTGGAATGTCCGGAGAAACGACGGGGAGGACTGTAAATCCTGCGGCTGGTGATCGGTTTTGTGCTTCCGGGAACAACCCCCATGGAAATGCGGTACTTTTTTGTCACAATTTTCTTCGGCCCTTTTTCACGGTGGCCCCTCATCACAACAAACAAACCAAACGTTTTGCACCTTATGCCACTGGAGCAAGGTGCGTTCCATACGGAAAAGCGGATCGGAAGAGAAAGAACACACCAAGCGTTCCGTCCATCCGCGGTGTCTTCTTTCTTCGCTACCTGCCGCGCGCGGTGTTCTTTCTTTCTTTAGTCGCCTCTCCTTTTCTCTCTTGTTCTATTATGGTTCTCCGTTCTCCTCTCTAATGGGAAAGCAGGGCGCGGACGGTGGTCGCGGGTCGGCCGTTCAGTCAAAATAATAATCGACCGAGAAACGTGACTCACACCAGCGCACGTCTTGCACTCCGTATACACATACAACCACTCGGCACGACGCACTCTTTATGTTTGCAGAAGACGGTCGAAGGAGCTGACTTTCGGGAAGATGAGCGGAAGTCCTGGCGGTTTGGCCTGCTGCGATTGATTCATCGACCGTCGGCACAACTTTTCCAGGGATTGCTACGCTGGCGACGACGGCGGGAGCGGAGCATCGCGAAAAATGCACGCGCATTCGCAAAACAACGCACGGTCGGTGGCAGCGCTTTCTGCACCGTTGCACCCCCTTTTCACAGAAAGTGTCACATGAATCGGAAAAAGGGGATCGAATGCTACACCTGCTTTCCGTCTGGGGCTTTGGAGCGACCCACGGGCCACGGGAACTTACGCCACCGAAGACAAACACAACACGGCATACACAAAACACACGACGATTCCGAATGCTATGCGCGGTGCGGCATTTTCTTCGCTCGACGATGTTTCACTCTTTTATGCTATGCCGGGGACGGAGCGAAGCATGTTGTGTGCGTCCGTAGCCCATTGTGGTCAATGATGCCGAAGGAGCAAGATTGAAAATTTTCGCTTTTCCACGCGACGCAAACACTTTCTCAACGCACACGCGATGAAGACGGCGAAACTACTAAAAAAATCAAACGTAGCCGGGGGGCTACATGAGGCGTAACGCAACGTTTTTGACATTACAGATTAATGCCAAACTGCTGCGCCTTTGTCAAAACGTTTACGGGTAAGCCGAGGCGTAAACCCATAGCGTAAATACTTTTTGCATACGCTTTGCTTACAAACAGAGTATAATTTAAGTTCTTATTTGCTGGTATAGCAACAAAATCGAAAAAAATGGAAAAAATATTCAGAAATCCATTAATTTCTCTTCTGTTTTATTTCTTCGTACCAAAAACACGAATGTAAACACGTTTCACATTTCGTTATGTATTTTTGCTGCACACGAAGCGTAAACGTTTTGACATTACAAATAAATTTTACGCTAGTTTTCACGCCTCATGTGGCCCCCCGGCAACTTCAATCAAACTCACCAACACACGCGTCCGAGCGAAGTGACAGCTTCGATGTTTCCTAATAACATCGCCGCCACAGATGACGATTGGCGGCACGTATTTATCCTTTAATGCTGCACTCGGGGCGAAGGTTTTACTAAAACTTTGTACAGTTTCCACGAAACAGCGTACCGGGTCAGTTTTGGTCCGCTTCGATCAATGAATTCATCCTGCTGTTGTTGGTTTTCTCGAATGTTGTACGAACCTTAGGATGCTTCGGCGGTGACAGGTCTTCTGACAATCTGTCAGTTGCGGTTGTTTGAAAACACTTGCTGGCGTTGCTTGCGAAACGGTCCCAAATTTAAGTTTTAAGTTCCGGCCATGGAAAAGGATCGTACGAAAGAGGAGTATGAGCTGCAGCACTTTAACTTCACCGCCGAGGAGATTGTGGCGCAGAGTAAGAACTCGTGATTGGGTCTGGCCGTTCTGGTCTCACGTTCCGACGTTTTCCACAGACGAGCAGCTCATTCGATCGGCGCTGCACAAAACGATGTGTGCCTTCACGGAACAACTGGTTGAGAAGCGGAGCATATCGAACGAAGCGGCCGACGAACTGCGTTCGAAAATAGTCGAAACGTGCAACGAAATCCACAAGGACTGCCAGCCCGCCATCGATGCGCTGAGCGCGCTGTACCGCGAGACATTCTCCATTCCGGAGTGGCTGCTGCTACCGACGGATCTGCTGCATAAAAACGAGCCGACCGATCAGGAGTTCGAAGAACTGCAGCGAAAGGTGTCCGAAGCAAAGAAGGCCGTTGACCGGGGAGCCGTTTTCTTGGCGTCGCTCGAAGCGGAGCTCGAGGTACACCGGGCACTCGAACCGTCTCTCCAAGCGGAACGGCAGGTTATCGATGCGGTCGAGGAGAGCCAGCGGCAGGTCATTGATATGGACGAACTGCTCGATCTGGTTAAACGGGTCGAGGCGGCCGGTCTGCTGGAGGACGAGTCGCACGCGAAGCCAGATTCTACAATCGATAACATTTTATTACAAAAATAACGCAATATAATGATTGGGTGTCACTTTTAAACTGTCCTCGCTCTGCAATGTTCCCGAACCAGCGGGGAGATTGTTCCCCCGTCGTTCCCCATTGTTCGCTGAGGCCACAGGCGGAGTGCAACGCGCTAACGTAGTGCTAACGTAGAGAGACCAGGAAGAGTCCCCGATGATTCTTTCCGTGTTACAGACCCGGCGCAACGACGTTGAGGAACTTCATGAACACTTCCACGCCGATGAAGCAGGCGGCATTGGCGGGGAATGCTCGCAGCATCACGGGCGTCACACCTTTGTACAGGGCCAGTGGTCCCTCGTTCTTCATCAGCTCCCGGAAGACGTCCCGAATACCCTTGGGGTAGGTGCCCTCGGGTGCGGTTTGCAGCCGCGATTTGAGCACGTCAGCCGGCATTCCGATCGCCCAGTTAGCTATGCCGGCCATGCCCCCGGCAAAGATGGTTCCTAGCAGTGCGATCGACGCGTCCAGTTTGACGCCCGGTGCCGGTGCCAGCGCCCGCTGGATATACTCGTACGTGAGGAAATACATTCCGGACGCGGGCACATCGCGCAGCAACGTGGCAAATGCGCCCTTGTAGATGCTACGCATGCCACCCTCGGCATACAGCTGCTTGGCGCAGTCTACCATCCCGCTGTACTTCTGGGGCGTGTTGCCTCCCTGCTGTATCTGCAGCAAGCATTTGATCCGCTCGCCCGGGGCCATCACCGTCGTGGTGAAGATTCCGGAAAAGGCGCCGGCTGCAAATAGCTGCCCGTACGACAGTTCCTCGTCCGGCGTTTTTTGCTGTAGGCGCTTGCCCACGCCGAACCCGAAGAAGCTGACGGCAAAGATCGGAGCTACGCCGGTGATGGGTGCCGACATGCCTTTGTACAGGCCCCGAAAGCCCTCGCGAGCGATCGTTTTCTTAGCACAGTCCAGCGTGCCGGCGTACAGCGGGGCCTGACCCGCCGCCGGAAGCGGCATCGTTTGCAGGCGCACTTTGATCGTATCCAGCGGATGCCCCGCCAGCACCGTACACACTCCGCCGAACCCTCCCGACAGGAAATACTTGATTGGGCTCTTGTTTTCTGACATGTTGGCAGTGCAGATCCGGTTCTGCTCCTTTCACTCTTCACCACGACCCGATGCGATGCCTCCGTTGCCGTTGCCTCGTACTGTTCTTCCGCCTGCGACCTGCGATGACGGTGCTTTACAGAACTGATAACAAACCACAAACCTTCCGAAATTTCGAAAGGTGCGTGCGGATGAGAAACGGATTGTTGCTCCGATCGGCGGTCCAAAGGGCAAACAAGATAACCAAAACACCCGAATAGGAAAACTGTTCACCATTTTCTGCTGAAAGTGAGCAATTTCAACACTGCTTGTACTAACCTTGGCACAAACTTTAATTCTTGCACGGGAAATTAGCCGAGTTTCGAACCTTGTGATGGAGTATTCGACGCGAAGTATTCCGACGAAACATTTCACCGTCACCGTTCAAATTTGATTCAAATTCCTTCGTTCGAGAAATTGACTAGAGAATGGCCAGAGAATATATATTATATATATTTTTATTATTTTTTTTTATATTTAATTCACACGTATATTGGAAAATGTATCATGTGGAAATAAAAAAAAAAATATCTGTCGCTTCTTCGTTGCTGGGAAGTGCTCATCACTAAAATCGTGGAATTTCCACTGCTGTACAATAATTTCCACTGTGGCATTTCATCATATGTTTAGAAGATTTTATTTTTATTTTATTTTTGGGGTCATGTTTTTATCGGCCAATTATTATTTATTATATAATTTTTATTTATTAACCAATTTATCGTTCTCCTGTCTGGTATGGTCCTGACCAATCAAATTGATAAACTACAGCAATCACTTTATGTTTTATGCAATGAGAGTGTATGCTTATTTGTCAGAGACCTTGGCTTGTTCGCAATGCTTTTACGTAGCATGATTGTTGAACTCCGAGCTATCCTTGGTGAAGAAACAATAAGCGAAAATCGAATGCGATCCATTATTCAGTTATACCGTCACATTTGTCAAATTATAGACTGTTTTTGCCCCGTTTACGGGTGGCCGTTTACGTTCCTTTGTTTTTTTCGATAGTTCTTATGGTCTGTCGACAAATAAACGCATGTCTTGTGATGATGAGACCCACCTGTTACCCTAACATAGGTTGGAGATAGGCGAGATAGTTTTACAGCATCGTTACAACTAAAATGAAGAGAACTTATAATGGACTCCACAGTGTGGACATGATCCATAATTTACCGTCGCTGATTGACTGATTACCTATCACTGCAACAGCAATTGGGGGGCGTATTGTTGACCTTTCCGATGTACACATTGAACCATCGAGCATGATTTCACAAAGAGAGTTTTGTAGGGACTGTTTCAGCTTCAATCAACCACGGTGCAAATAATTCAATTTCCCCCGGACCATTGCAAAATCAAAAAGGATATTTTTGAGGCCTCCGTTTGATGTGGCCGTCATAGACTCCACAATGACCCTGGAGACTCGCTTGCTGACAGCCAGCAAGCAAATTTGGGGCTACATTAAGATAAATCGGTACCGGATGCAAGGCCAGAGCGAACGCATTACACGGATCTGTGGCGTGAAACGGCGCAACGGCCAGTTCGATGGACTGCGGTCCCGGTTGAGGCAACGTGCTACAAATTGGGCCTTTGATTGATCATCCTGGTTCGTGGTTCCCCAGGGTTAACGTGGCGGAGAGTACATGACCCTAGAGCATCGGATCCAGTGCCCCGGACCAAAGGTGTCGCTCGGACGTTCGGACGTGTTCTACGTCAGAAAAAGCTCACGACCGAGGCGAAGCTGCCTGTTTGTTCCCTCCGGCATCGGAAGAGAAGGTAGAGACATAGTATCTGTTGTGCCATCCTCCTCGTCGGCATACTTTGTTCCAGGGGGCCGCTTTTTAGTTGATTATTTATTTACGGATCTTATCACATGCTTAACGGGGTTCATCAAAAATGCAGGTGAGATCGGCACGAATTCTTTCCGACATCCGCTGCCCATTTGCTACGCCCCGTTGTCGGCTGGAATTCCGCAAGTGTCGGTGGAATTCGCACCCATTTCTGGACGTACAGAATATTCATCTAGGCGCCATGGCCAGATCTAGGCCCGGCCAGAGAGAAAGAGAGTGCTGGGAAACGTTTCTTTCGTTGTACCAGGCGGAGCTGTCGTTCCGAACGGTGGCCGAGAATACTCACGGTTTGTGACCAAATTTACCTGATGTTCCGACCAATCCGAAGTGTCAATAAAAATACTCGGTCGCCGAAAACTGGAAGTGGTTTCCGCTCGAGAGCCTTTACGCAATTTAATCTCCTCGATGGCCTCTTAATGGAGCCGGCATTTTCGGGCAGTTAGTGCCACCAGCCAGGAAAAGGCAAACGGAAGCGAACTTTTGCTCACTCAATCTAAAAGTATAATCCCACAATCCGCTTCGCCGGCATTGTTGTGTAGCCCGCGGATCCCATCGCCATCTGGCGCACCGGAAGCTACACGCGGGTTGGTGCCTTCTCCGGACGATCGAGGATTTTCTCACCTGCCTTTGGGGCTGGGCAGTTATGCTCTCCGCGCACGTGCTTCGTTTGGCGTGAAAAATGAAATCCGGGACGTGGCGGGATATGCTAGGTTTGAGTCCCCCTTTTTTCTGTTTTGTTTCGGAACGGAATCCCTCTCTCTATTTCCTGCTCTCGAATGGACAGTTCAAGGGCGCGACTTCCCGTCGGGAGTTCAGATATGTCTGTGCAGAAAGTCCGCAGCTTTTGTGCCGAAGTAGAAAAGTATGTAAAGCGTCGAACCATAATTTTTTACCCTCCCGACCCGAAGGTGCCTCTCGTTGGCGCTGCAAACAGGTGATGCATACAGGGGGGCCAATCAGGGCGGTGAAAGAGTTGTGGTCGGCAGCCACAAAGCCTGCCGGGCGCAACCGGAAGCCCTGGACATACTGAGCGAGCTTCCGTTCCGACGTCGGGCACAACGGCGAATTAACTCGAGCGAAAAATGAGACATCGTTCTGCACAGAAAGGCAAGACAGCAGCAACGTGGACAACAGAAAGGAAATCCGGAATGTAACCCTGACAAACCCGGGGGCAACAGTACACCACCGCCACCAACCCGTCCCTTCGGGCGTCGGACCCGTTCGTGAATGTCGATGAAAATTAGGATAAACCGCAGGCGAAAAGTTTTTCCACTGACCGCAGCAATTAGCTCCCATTTTCCAGCGTCACCGGGCACACTGGAGCGTCAGCGAGCGGCCGGAAGTACGTCGGCCGGGAATTAATTTGGATAATGAGTGACACGTCCTGGCCGGAGCCACGAATCACCACGGCAGGGTATACAAAGTCGGTGGCTTCCAGAGCCGACTGCCGAAGTCGTGCCCTAGCCCCGGTGTTTCCCGGGGATTTGGGACTTTGGGGTTAGAGACCAAAGTCTGTCGGTCCAACGCCGTTTGTTTGTTGTGTGGAACGACACAATATTTTGGGAAATACTATTACATTGACTGGTGGTATTATTGAGTTAAATTGCGTAGAAGGAGGTAATGAAACAGTAAAGAAAACAGATTTAAATATACCAAAATTACATAATACAGGGTCATTTATTTTCTAGTTAAAAAAACTTAAACAAAAAAAGAGGGAAAAAAGTTTTTATGGAAAGTTTGTACGATTAATCTATTTATAGTAAGTTTTAATCATTTTAACATGTGGTTAAACGATTCATTTTCCAAAATTGCCACTAAATTGACCGATGTATTCAAAAGCATTAACGGCCATTAAAGCATTAAAGCATATTTATTCTTAAAAACTATACGCAACAACTACCGATATCGGAATCTCAGAGTCTATTTGATCGTAGAGTTTGTCTTGATATTTATTTTGAACACTCATTCAACCGCACACATTTCATCACAAAGAAGGTATTCCTGTGGTCTCAACTACCTCAACCTCGAAAAGCGTGGCACGTTCCATCACACAAAACCGCTGCTAATTCGTAGAAAGCTCCTTTAATCTTTTAAGAGAGATCACTTTCCCCTAAGCACGTTGTTGAAGGCTTAGGGCCGCCATGTTATCGACATGAGACACATTCTCCACGACGCGACAGGAAGATGTATTCGCTAACGAAAAATTGTTTACTGTCCCAACCTCCCGATAAACCACTCGACCGGTCCGCGGTGAAGGTCGGTAATGAAGCGCTGACCCGTCCCAAGACACCCCCGGAATGGGCCCCATTAGTTCCTGCGGTTCGGTACATAATCTTTTGCCGACCCCAAAACAATTTCAGTCCTACACACCCGGAACCCAGTTCTTCACGGCGATGGAACGCGCCGGTGCCGGTTCGCCCAAAACCACCAAGGGGTCCACCGGTTGTTGGGGGGTGGGGGTGGGCGGTGTCCTTTATCAAAAAGCAATCGAGAACAATTCGCCACCGTTCAGTGGCGGGCCGGCTGGTGGGGAGCTTTCGTCGACCCCGCTCAGCCCCGGCGACTATCCCGCAGGATGGCTGTAATTAAATTAAACGTTAAAGTTTCGGCGTCTCTATTAGTGGCTTTGCCCAATTAGGGATAATATTGATTTTTGTGCTGATCGTTGTTAACGCAAACTGCGGTGTGGTGGCCCTGTGTGTCTTGTCGAGTGTTCCGAGTGTAGCGTATTTGATCGTTATTGTTTGCTTAGTGGCTGCCGGCCACGAGCTGCTAATGATGATTTTCCGGTTCCCCGGCCCCGGCCGGTAGGACGGACTTGACGTTTCGCAAACAGAGAAGCGTTTTTCGTGTGCGGGGTTTTCGCCCTGTCTTTCTCATGTATTTCCGATGATCTGCTCCGTGGCTTTCATGGACGGTCGGTCGAGCCTCCTGGGGCGAGTGGGTCCCTGCAGAGAGAACTAAATTGACTGTGCAGATTGTTTGCCGACGCGTGCGAAGGTAAAAGAAAGGATACTGGCCGTCGATACCTTTGTAGCGCCTTTGATTAGCCGGTGGACTCAGGCGCCGAGCGAGATTAGAGGCCATTTGTGAGGATTACGCAAACAGGACCTGGATCGAATCGGAAGCAATCACTAATGGACGACACGCTCCACATGGCATAGTTCAAAGTGCGACCCGATGACCTGGGAGCGCTGTCTTACGGGCTAGATCTGCTATTACTAATTCATTGCCTACTGGGTCGACCGGTGCGATGACAGGTGGGACGGTTTGTAAATATAATCCCACTTCAGAATAAACGGTCGCGTCCAGCCGTCAGGGATCATCTTCACTTGCCATAACAATCTTGGTCAGTGATACAATACGGAGCACGGTACGGACGGACGGTGTACATCAAATCCCTTGGGTAACCCGAAGAGCATAGGCGGGGACTCAACTTTTCAGCCATCAACTGTGCACGGCATTACTGACAGGCCCATCCCAGTTGCCTTCGCATGAAACGCACTCCGGCCGAGTGTACCATTACTCTAATTGGGGATCAGTGTTTGTAAGGCCTGCATAAACGGGGACGTCCCAGTGTTTCCCAGCATCAACCCCCCTCCCGAACGGTGTCGTCGTGTTCGGCAGTGACGTTTATTATATTGTTTAGTTGGTGAGTTTTATAATTCTTCTTTAATTTGCGGCCATCCCACAATGATGCTGCCGGCCTAAATCCCGAACCCAACAACATGGGTGCTGTCAACACCCGTACCGGAAGAGAGCGAGAGATGACCGCAAATGTTCACAAATAATTTCGGCGCGGACCCGACCCCGAAACGATGGTAATTGGGAAGATAAATTCATCCGCAACAAGCCCCGGTCAACCGGAAAGCAGAAAAATGGTGGCCACTCGGCGACAAAAATTGTACCCGGTCCCCGGTCCCGGCTGTAATGGGTTTATGTTGTACACGGCGCCGAGCCGAGGTCCTGAGGCTGAGCATAAATAACGGTACACAATGCTGCTGCTGCTGCAGCTGATGGCCAGCCGTCGGCCGTCGGGAGCCTGGCGTCGGGATGTGTTGGGTTGCCACGCGCCACCCAACCGGCCGCTGTGATCTTATGGACGCGGAGGTGAGAAGTGTCCGACACATACACACAAACCGGGTTAGAGTTCACCGGGCCGCGTTGGTGTCCTGTTGTGTGTGTTTGTGACCAGGAGATAGCCACACAAGCGCCGAGTGCGGTTGGGATTTGGGACAGATTAGGGTAGGTTATGCTCGGAAGTTTCAGTCCGGAAAGCTTCAGCTTTATTGAATAAATTAACTGACTCGCTAGCCCGCCAGGACTTCTGCCCGATCCCGAGGACTTGTAGGGTTCGCCCACCGGGGCCGGGTTGTTATTGAAACGCTTTCTTCGTGCGGTTGCCGCTGGTGTCAGTGCGGGGGGGAGGGTGTTGGAATGGAGTCCCCGGTGGGGCCTCCCCAAAGGGGTGGAACCGCAATTCATCGCCCACAGGTCGCCCGGAGTCGGGATTCGGATTCCGCGGTTCGCCGATGGTCTTTGTGAAAATTAATTACCTGCAGGGGAAGAGATTAAATTACCTTTCGCGTGCAATAAAACACATTATTGAATATACCGCAGTCCGGGGTGGCCGGGTGAGCCCTTCTTTCCGGCGGTGGATTGTGGCCGCCCGGCCATCCGTGCCGTGGCCTGTGAGTCTGCGTCGATTGATAACGCGCGGTCGAACGAGGTCCGTGCATTGGGGAGCCGGGCTTGGTCGGAAGCCGCATGAAGCAAGTTCAGGTTCAGGCTCAGGACCGCAACCGGCGTAACCGGGACTAGGCGCCGATGCTCACCCGTTACGCGGTGTATCAAATGTCGAACACGAAGAGCGGTGGAAAAAAGGTTACCGAAGTCCCACTCGTTTGCCATCGGCATCGGATTTCGGGCAGCCAGTGGGTCAATAAAGGGGTTGTAATTTTCACATTAAAATGTACTAAATGCCATTAGTGTAAGCCGTGCCCGTCGGGCGGCCAATCAGCAGCCAGCCAGCCTACGGTGAAGCTTCGCTCGAAAAGCCGCTTATTAACTTCCATTGCTAATTATAATGTTTTGTAGGAGAGGATTTCGTTTCGAAAATGTTTTTGGAATTTAAGAAATTAATGTGCGCGCCACACGTCACGCGACGCTCGCTTGCATTCGAAGCAAATAAATCAATGAATGATATGAATTGTCAATCAACAATAGATCGTTCAAATTTGGGAGGTGAAGTTGTGAGGTCTATTCGGTTCCCGAAAAGTTCCATCACTCGCTTGCAGTTACTCACTTGCGGCTCACCTGTCGAACGTTGTCAGTCCATCACCACGTCCAAGGGCCATTTACCAAAAACACTCTGTTCAAACATTTTAATCAAAGTTGAGCTCGAAACGGTGACTGGAAAGCCGTCTCGGTGCGGTGAGCAGAAAAGATTGTGCCACAATCACAAGACCCAATTCATCAGATTCGGCATCAGTCAGATTTGTGAGATGAAAACTCGTGGAAAGTGATAACGCCTCGCTCGAGGCTAACATCGTTCTGGGCATCACCATCATCACCGGATAACCGGAGTATTTTCGTTGATGGGGTCTCGCTATCGATGGAAAACATAAACAAGAGCGGACGTCGGTTCCGAAAGCTAGCTACACGTTTGGGGCGATGCAGTAATATTTGAATGGGATATACTACTGAGACCACACAATAACGAAAATTCGCTTTCAACTCTAAAATTCCTTATTCTTCTAAATTCAATTCCCCTCAGCGTGCCAACGTTACTTTCAGTTTTCAAAAAAATGCCACAAAGTCTTCGCCAGTACGTTCTTCAATTCGGTTTTTATCTCTTGTGTAGATTGAAAATGGTGTCGACGGAGAATGATCACGAAAATGTGATGCAAAAGCGTCACATTTTACTTTTCACAGCCCTAAAAGGTCACTCAAAATGGATTCCCCTGATTCTTTTGATATTCAAACAAAATCAGTAAGATCTCGGTTTGTCAATCGATTATTGTGGAGCATCAATTCTTTGAGTTTTAGTGATGTGTAGCTCATCCGTTGATTTAGGTCCTGATTTTCGACGCTTTCCCGATTTTTCTTGAATATTTTGTACCATTTATAAACACTTGCTTTCCATGTTTAGCTGGCCCTCTTATCCCAAACCTGTTCATAGTTCTCCTTACTTTTCGGCCACAGTGTTACATACGTTCCGTTAGTTCGCCTGATTCCTACTAATTGGCTCGCCTAATGTGTGGCCAGCCGTTCGTTTATTTAACTGATTTGATTATTTGCTGGAACCGATTTCTCTCATACCTTGATCCCACGGAAGGTGGATTCTCCCAAACCAAAGCGTTTCGCATCACGAAATAATGACACACCGTTTAGCAAAAACAAAAAAGGACACAATTCGATGTTCGATGCAACCAACTCCAGACAGCCAGCCAGCCAGCCAGCCAGCAGCAATCCACTCCACTTTTAAACATCGGTTAACCGAGTTTGATTGTCGTTCGTGGCACACCTGGCAAACATCACTTAAACCCCCAAGCCACCCACTCGCCCACCACCCCCACTGGTGGGCCGGAGAATTTGGGTTTGTTGTTCGCCAGCAAACACAATCACAAACAAATGACCCGGACAGCACCCGGGTGCCGGCACGGGCATTATGTTTGGGCGTGTGTCTGTTTTTGATGGTGGGAGGTGGTAGTGGTGCGGCCCACCGTGCGGTGGGTGGCGGATAACAGTAAACATTGGTATCGATGGTGTGGAAAAATCCCATCGCCCCGCGTGTCACGTGCGATCCGTGGTTGCGGGACAGAAAATTTGCCAAACACCTCGTTCCCAACACACACCCGGGCACAGTGAAAGAGAGAGAGAGAGAGAAAGAGAGAAAGAGAGAGAGAGAGAGAGCATCAATGAAGACATTTGTGAATTCATAATACATTTTTATGTACTAACAACTCGTAAAACTCGCGTCACGCGCGCGCAGGTGTGATGCGTAGAGCGAGGAACATTCACGCAAACGGCCCTTCTGTCCTTCGACGCCTTCGCTCCCGGGCGCAACGGTGCGTGTGTGTGTCTCTCGACCGCCACCCACCCCAATCAACCCCTTACGTGGGGCCCCTCCCGATCTCGGCCCCGATGCGGAGGCTTCTTCGGCCAACAAAGCGAAAGCCCGGAATCATTATCCGGCGGAAGTGTTTCGAAGAACGGAGTTAGCTGCAAATAAACCCAAAGCGCACACACGACAAAATTCATTCGATACACACCCACACTCACACGCACACACCCACACGGACACACGGGAAGACGGTTGCGTAGGGCAAATTATAGCGCGAAACGCCTGAAAATACCCCCGCCAACCGACAAATGTGGCACCGGAATGAATAAAAAACGAGACCGGGGACAGGTCGTAGGACCTTCCCTGAACCATTCTCCCCCGCCTTCGGTTCCTGCCGCCTTTTCTTCTTGTTCCGGTGTGTCCCCGGAGCCGCCCGCCGTGGGAGCTGCTGGTGCACGAGTCAACCGTTCTTCAATCGGCGCCCCGGTGCTGGTGGATTCTAGGGACCCGCTAACAACATTTAATTTTCATGAGCTTCTTCGGCCGGCCGTGTAGCAAGCGAGCCAACCGGGGAGGACATCTTGAACGTCGAAGCGCTCGCTGGAGGGAAACCGGGGTCGGGAACCGAAGGACGTCGGCGGAATTAAAATAATGGTATAGAGAAAGGGCCGAGAAAAAGTCGCCCTTTACATGGCAGGTGAATGTGACACGGGGTGAGAGAAAGAGAGAGTTAGAGAGAGTGAGCGTGCTGGTGGAGAAGTGTCGAAGAACCGAGAGATCCTGTCGAGGGCTCCAAGGGGCCGTGCCGGTTCGAGCAAAAGCTCAGTGCGCCCCGGGGCCGAATTTGACTTTAACATACTGTGAGACCGGTACACACACCCACCAGGGGAAGAAGGGGAGTGGGGGGGAGTTGTGGGTGTGCTCATTCTTATCAAATTAAATGTTTGTAGCATTCACCGCCAGCCACACTAACCTATGGTGCGGGAGTCTCTAAGCGGTGTCTCCTACCGTTCGAAGCCCAACCGAAGGAACGGAAAAGGATGCGGCAGGCTCCAGACCGGGCGGTGGTGCCGCTGTAAAGTTTTCGGAACACCCCCCGGATCGGTTCGTTCGTTGACATTCGCGCGATTTTGTTTGCATAATTGCGTGCGCCCTGGTGGGTGGCGGATCCGCTCCTGTAACGCGTGAGTCAATCGACGGTGGCGACGAGTTTACCGTTTATTGTGTTCCATGTTTGGTCTCCTGTTTTGTACCAGACCTCGGAATTGACTGCCCAAAGGTGGGATGAATTGTTAATTTGCTCATTAAAATTATCCCTCCATCGGTGGTTTTTTTTATTCAAATGAATCACCACACTGGAGGGTGGCGTGTGACGTGGTTTGTGAAAAACGTTCGGATCTCATCAGCCACCAGACACCTGCTAGACACAGAACCGAACCCGTTGTGGATTGGTAAAACTGTAAACTATTGAAACTACCATTCAACAACCATTAGGCGAAGGCGGCAGGATTCAACCTCGTAGCACGCACGCTCACGAGGTAGCCCCAAGGCTAGGGACAGGATTTTGTGATTAAACTACCAAATCAGTGTGCCTTACAAATCGCTTAACGACCGACGCTAATTGATAATTGATTGCTAAACGGTGAGGTTTTAAAATGCATCGAATTCCGTTCTTGGAATGCGTGTAACATGTTTAATCAATTAGCTTTTCTTTTACTCGGTAGATGGCTGTAGTGATCGATATAACGTTAACCAATTTCAAATTCATGCTCGTTCACACTATAAAAAATCTTTTGATGCTTCTTAAGATCGAGAGATCTTTTTGAGCGAAATTCAAATCTCACCGGGTAACGACTGGAGCGTTGTAAGCTAGCGATCGACCAGAAACGGTCAGAATTGGCCAACAGAAGAGGGTTCCATCAGAAGAACATCTTTAGTGACTTACAGGAAACTCCAGGAGCTGGGTTCGTAAGTTTCAACGTATCCACCAGACAGTCCGGACCTGGCACCAAGCATTTTTTCCACATTGCAAAACTCCCTGTGGGATATGAAATTGGGATCAAGAGAAGACTATGAAAATCGTTTCATAGAATGTTTCGTCAATAAGGACCAATACTTCTATGAGAGAGGCATGTTGAAGCCACATACGTTTAGTTAGAAAATACAAACAGTTAGTATTAAATTTATTTTCCAATTGTGTTGTGAGCTGTTAAGGACCTATGGGGGAACGCGGGGGAACGGACCTATGGAGGACCAATAATTTTTTATAAGACCAACATTTCGATGATTATGACTAATCTTAGCTAGTCCATCGGCTTGATTCACACCAAAAGAAAACCAATGTTTTTTTTAATAGCTCATTTCATTTAAGCTTATGTCCACGATGATGCTTATGTTAATACGCAGGATTGTCGTATTTGGGGCTCGGAAAACCCCCGGAAAACCCATTTTAATAACCAAATGAAAAAAGGAGCTTTCGTGGTTCACCCTCTAGGACACAAATAGATGATTCGCTCTTTATCTGCCACTGATATTTTACGGGTGTTCCAACTTGGGCCAACGGCAGGAGTGAAGAAATACTTGACAGTTTTGCCTTATAACTTCCAGAAGAATTAATCATTAGTCTGCGGAACTTACTGGTAATACAATTTGTGAAAACACAATACAGAAAATAGAGCAGCAGAAGCTCAAATAAAAGCTGCTATCGTTAATTCAAATTTAAAAAGAATTTAAAAAGTTAACAAATCTTACTCAAACCGTCAAACCCAACCATTGTCACGGCGCAAATGGCATCCGTTTGATGTTCTGCGCCGCGTAAAACGGGAACGTGTGTACCGCGCGCCGCGCATCGTCATCGTCCGTTTAGCGGGCGGAAATGAAAGGAAATTACTCCAATTACCCGGTTGGTGACGGGGCACGAGAAGGCGTTTACGGGGGCAAACAAACCCAAATTTATACATGGCCAGCCTCGGTGGCTGCCACATTTCTGTTCGCCGATCCCAAAATGCACGTCACGTCGTTGCTCGTCGCGAGGAAAAATGTGGTTTCTTCTATTCCGTTGTCAGGCTGTGGTGCAGCTCGGACGAAAGGGCCCCGGAAGCGACATGGCCACATGGGTCAGAGAGAGAGAGACAGAGAGGGAGAGAGAGCGAGTGGGGAAACCGGAACCTCAAAATAACGGACCGCGCACAAGGAACGCGCAATCTGGTGGATCATCTGAGAGTAGTTTGCACAATATTTTTTTAATTGCAAAACTGTGCATTGCGATAAGCCGGCAAGGAATGTGTGTTTGATTAAACTTTAGCTCCACAGAAAACAGGATTTACGTGAATGACGGTGCCGGCATGATGCTCCAGTTGGTTCGGCTGCACCGGCCGGGGACTTAATTATTTTCGTTGAAATGACTTATTTTCCATTACGGGGTAGCAACAGCCACCGGTGGCACTGCGAGGTTCCTTCGAGAATGGTCGCCTTCGTAGGATGAACCGGGTTATGAAATAGTAACCAACCAGAACTCTATGCTCTTCAATTTGAATCGTGGGATACGCCGAACGCTGGCTGCCGCATTGACCATATTTAATTTCACGCAAAATGAAGCCGGAAGCCGTTGCGTTGAAAACCCCGACTATGGTGGAAAAAGGGACAACCATCGGGGACGACATCAATCGGTAAGGCAAGCGTTCTCGCAGCCTAATTACTACCACCGTAGAAGTGCCGGATCGGGTCCTTCGGTCGAGCATCCTGCGACCTAAGGGCATCAAATATTTACTCACCAACTCAAGAGTCGACACGCTTTGGTAGGCTTTTTTTGCGGTGGCGGCGAACGATTTTCCGATGTCGAACCTCTTGACGTGCGCCCGTGGCTGTTGTTTGACCGTTTGATGGTGACACGGGTCATCGTCACTATCCGGAGCCATCCTTATCGGTGGTACGAATTATTTATTCAACCGAGCGGCGCTCACCTGAAAGATGTGTCCATCACGACTGACGGGCACCGTCAAGGATGTGAAATGATCGATGAATGCTGCGATGTTGGTCAGACGAGGGGATGATCTCGGATCACTTCTATCGCCCACTGGCAGAGGGCGATAGATAGATTGAAATGACAGACGATGGGTCCTTCGAATGGTGCCACCATTCGTATTGGGTTGTGCATAAGTTATGATGCCGCGCGGGTAGCAATCTGCTCTGCGAAATAAGGATGCAATTTTTATAATCCCCATCATAATAATGTCGCGAAAGCGAACTTTGACACAGTTTCGAACATGCGCATACAGTTATACTGCACGCTGGGGCCCGCCGATGATCGGTCGGCAAACAGCGGGAATCGATTAAGAGGATTTGCGCTGGGAGAAGGATAAAAACGATTTCGATCGAAACAACAAAACTACAAGCGGGGATTATCGGAATGCGATCCGGAAGTAGATTATAAAGCGGGGGAAAAAACGAGGACGATGTTAATTCAAACCAGTAGAATGGTCTTCGTCAGTTGTCGCTCGGATATAATGTAGCTCTTTTCGGTTGGCTTCATGCTTCTGTGAAAAGTTTGCAACTTTATCAATAGGGATTTGTGGTACCGGCAAACGATTCTATCCTATAGTTTCAATGATGGCAACTTTGGCCAAGCCAATAGCTTGTATGTTGGTTTCAAGGGTCTACGTATGAAAACAATCCTCACTCTTGATGGAAACCGTTTTTGGGTTTTTGAATTAAGTCCAATACATTTGAAGGTTTTGTGAGCTGTTTAGATGGACGATATGATGACCAAATCTAGATCGGACATTATGCAAAAATCACATTACTTCTGTTGCCAAAAAATATCGGAAAAAATCCTTTCTTTTACTTCTAAATCTATGTTATTACCTATAAAATAACCTCTTCTTTATGCAATGGCCTTACTTTGGGTTCCAATTTTTGAATGGGTCTGAAAAGTTCATTTTAGGAATGGCCTTCCAGCCAGATACCATATGGTGCCTAGTTAGGGTGGCAGCGGGACGATCTGGCGTCAAAAAGAATTAGCAAAATGTGGTGCAGAAACATGACGAGGATTTGAAACTGAAAGTTGTCTCCCCACAAATCCGATCTTTTTTAACGCACAGAATTACGCAAACAAGGCGTAACTCCCAAACCGTATTCCCTGTGGACAATTTGTCCTGTTGGAAAGAATTCGTGATGCACCAGACCACGAAAATAGAAGACTGGTGTTTCTCGTTATTTTTTGGTCACAGTAGTACGAGAATAATTGGGAAACCAATGCTGAAACTGATGTGGAGTTTACATTTATCGATCTCTTCTTGGCTTTAAATTTAATTGCTTTAATTTGTTGCTGTTAGTTTAATTTTGTTGCTGGCATAAAAAGTGAAGCCCTATGCAATAAAAGAACAAAAATACTGTTTGAAGAATCATATCGTCATTCAGGTGGCATCCTCAGCTTTGAAAGGTGGCCACAACATTTGACTAACCTACTAACCTACTACCTATTGGGTCCTTTAGTGGTCGAAAGTATATGCAATACCTTCCAACGAATAAATGGCTGTGGTAATGGGTGGGATGTGTTTTAGAAACCTCAAAGTTTTTCATGCAAATTAACTTTATTTTTAACAGATTAATTGAGTGCCTTTGTGGAACAATATTCCTGCACTCGTGTCTCCAGCCACCCAGTACGTCGTCAACTTACTATAAGCTTGCGATTAAAATACTCACCGAAAAACGCGCTTTTCCTGTTGGGAAAACAAATCCGGCACCCGTCAGTCGAAGGGAAAATGTTGCGCCCGCCCGAACTGTTTCGCGTGCAACTTTTTCGCATTTACTTTGCGTGGTCTGCCTGCCACGGCGAGGAGCGCCCAGAAGTTTCATTTGTTTTCCCCTTCGTTTTTCGTTTCGGAAAGGACACTGCAAAAGGAAGTGTCAGCCAGTCAGCCAGTGGCAGGGAAAGCTTTTCCCAGTTTTTCGACGCGGTTGGTGAAGTTTCCGGCGGGTTCCCGTTTACCTGGGCGATAGGGGCCGCCGATTCGCGCGTTCGTCAGTTCGAACCACTCGAAAGTGCCGTTGCCGATATGCTCCCGACCCCACGTTACAACCTGATGCCGCGGAGTGTTGCTGGGGAGCCAACGGCACCAGGGAAGCTAAAAGCCCGTGATACATCTTCGCCACGGGGCCAGGGTGCAAAAAGTAGGTCGATGGCGGCTTGGCTTTCAGTGGAACAACATTGAAACAATGTGAGTGTTTGTTGCGCATCTCCGTTTTTCGCACCTCCCGGCGTCTGCCCGGGGTCGGATCTGGTGGGCTTGAGGTGTTGAGGTGAGAATAAATCACACTGCACCCCGGAAAACCACCCTGGCCCGGCGGGAAAAGGAGCGGCAGATCGCTTTAAATGACTTTGTTTGAGTCGCCACCTTCGCCTCGGGCTGCAAATCTTCGGCTGCCGGGTGGAGCAAAGTTACAGCCCGGGCAAGATTTACGTCAGCAGCAACAGCAGCTGCTGCCGACCGGGGCGTTCCTTCTTGCACCCGTGGAACGCCTCGTTCATTTAACCGAGCGTAAAGAAATGCAATAAATGCAGAGCGTCTTTCGCGCCAGGTCGGGCGTAATCGAATCGGTTGCAGTTTGCACAACCATTCCACGGGCCGTTGGCGTCAAGAAAATCCATTTAGCGATCGAACGGAGCGCTGAGAACCGGCTGAACCGGCTTCTTATTAACAAATGGTATCGAAGTAGTTTCCGGCACCTCACCTTGTTTATCGCAGGATCTTGCCTTAAATTGTGCACGGTAAGGACCACCACGGGGACCACCGCAGGCTCACTTGGGGAGTGCCGCAGTACAGTTTGTGGCCTGCCGAATCCATTGCGATGCACCTACGCTATTAGGCAAACGGTGGCACGTTGGCACCCCGAGAAGGTTGAGCAGCATCGTCCTTTTACAGTTGGATTTAGATTACAGTCCGTAAGCGGGCTTTAGGCTGCCACGGAGCCCTTTGGTTTGAGCGCCGTTGCGGTAGTCGATTCAAAGTGGCATCGATTCTGGTTTTTGAGATGGTGCAACCAGCAAACTAAGCACGAAAAGCGGGTTGATGAAGGCACCTGAATCGCTACCCGTAAACCCGCGATCGCTGCTAATTACTCTTTGAGGGCGACTCGCCTCACAATCGTTTCGTAAAAGCCGCGAAGACCGTATACTATTTTGATAAATGCACCATAAGCTGGCAAGAGATAAACAAAAAGAACCATAAGTCGTATATATTTATATTACTTCCTATAAATATTGCTCGCCCTTCTGGGTGGAACCTTGAACCGGGACAAAGACAGAGCAGCGGCATTATCCGGTCGGCAGCTGGCTGGCGTCTTTTTAAACCGACCCTCTTGAAGGCCACCGCCACCGTCCTAGCATCATTATCCTTGTAATTATCCGAGTACCGGGCCATAAAACTATCTTCTTTAGAGCCGCTTTAGTATTTGCACGTGACGGGGTGCGATGGTACGAAAAATGATAATGAAGCCCACGAACGTGAAGCCCGTTCGTTCGGTGGCGCTCGGAACGGTGTAAAAGCAGGTTGGCAGGGGATTTGCATGTCTGAATAGCATCAATTGTCGCGGGAATAGCCCACGAGTCGTACGACCCGGCCAAATGTTGAATGAATAAATTCCACCCATTATGCTACAAATTGAATATTTAGTGCTAATGTCGGCCGAGAAGGGGTTCGGTCGTTTTCATGCCACATTTAATTTGTAATTTTTAAGTGTTTTTTTTTCTTGTAAACTGAACCGTCGCACCGTGTTACAGACACGGCTCTGGTAAGGCGGCAGATAGGCCGTTTAAATAACGGCAGCTTGAACTTAAGACATAAAATATTTGGTTTTTTTCTATAATTTCTATATGGTTTGCTTAGAAAAGGGATCGACCTATATGCTTAAACGACTGTCGAAACTAACAATAGGTACTTAAATCCAATTCTTAAGACCGACTCGTCCCAACAAGGATCACACGACATTCAGAAATGCACATATAGTCAAATGAAGACGACACAGAGTGAAAAGTCCCACGAATAAGTAAGGAAGGGATATGCTACTCAGTCAGATGGTAATGATTATAACAAACAATCGAGCCTATAGCATAGAGTATAGCATAGGATTAAAAAAGCCTAATCCGTATACTGTAGCGATGCGAGGGTTGCCACACAACGCTAGATAACCCGCACATGGGATGGACAAGAGCAGTATACACAGATTTCAGCCACGTAAAATTCATAAACTAAGGTGTAACCAGGAGATCAGTACATGAAATTCATACGGCAAAATCGAAGGCATCCTCTTGCTAAAGTTCTAAGTGGTATTTTACTTATTAATATTTATGATCACATAAGCAGTTAAAAGTATCGCAATGAGTCAGACAATCAACTTGAAGCTGCAAAGCCTTAAATCGTTCGTGAACCGCTTCGAAGTCCATGTAGGTAGAGTACTCTTAGCAAAGTGGTCACAATAACCATGTGCCGAATGCATCAGATTAGTTAGTGCTACAATACTTTCAAACAGTTTCAACAGAATGGAAATGCCATAATAATCACAGACATTCTTCCTGACACTTTTTTATAAATTGGATTGGATACCCCAATTTGCACCAGGCACCAAGGAACGTATAGAAGACGGCGTTCACAAAATAAGTAAGATGAGTCACAACAAATCAAACCACAATTGTAATAGTCCTTGAATCTATTCTTCTACCGGTGGGTGTCCACTTTCTTTAGTTATCGTGTAGATCTCTTTTGAGCCTCCTGTAGATCCACAATGAATGGTACAATGAGCGAAACTCTGAGTTTGGTAGCAAATTTTTCTAATGGCACCGTATTCAATTGCACTCAGACGCACTCAAACATCTTATGAAACTCCTTTCCAAAGTACAATTTTGATGACAAAAACAAAACCCAGTTCCAATGGGGCAAGAATACGCTGCGTGAAAAGGGTCCCTTTTATTTCACTGTTAATGCAGACTGTGTGTGCATTCGTTTTGTCCACCGTAAAGCATGCAAATGAAAATTGCACGAACCTAAGTTGGTCTGCCGTTCGAATGGGACCGTATTTCAATTAATTTCCACTCCACTGTTTCGCAGTGTTTCTTTTGCCACTTTTCACCGACAGCAAAGGGGTGGTAAAGGGGCCTTTTAATGCACTCCCAATGCCGCCGGAGAGAAAACAAAAGTTTTCCCAAGACAATATGCTGTCCACCGGCAGGTGCATCGCGGGGTAGGCAGCAGGACGTAAAGTACATCATGCTCCCTTCTTGACTGCACCCCAAGTGGCCCGATGCTGATGGCAAGAATGATGATGCTCGATGCATGATGCTCTGCGGGTGATTGAGAACTTTATGTCCCCGGCACAGGTAAAGTTTTGCAATGCGCTCCTTCCGAGGTAGTGTTTTCTGCGACGCAGTTCCATTTTGCGTTGGTAAAAAGAAAGAAAAAAGGTTCAAAGTCAGTCGGGGAGCAACTTTTCCATTCGCCCGGTGTCTCCCGCAAGCAAACGCAAGCGTCAACGGAAGATAATGCATTCGTTGGCTGGAGAAAAAAACCTGGCCACGGCGACCATTTCACTGTCGGTGCTACCTTTCGGACAAGGATATGAAAAGTTTCGAAATGTGCTTTGGGGACGAAGAACAAAACAAAAAAAAAAGGGAAACATAAAAATGGAAAACCGAACCGACAAGAAAACATGAACCGGGGAGGCGCGGAAAGCGGGGAAACAACAGCCAGAATCATTCATCATTATGTCAGCTCGCATTGACGTGGAAAAGTGTGCCGCGCGCGGAATGCTTGCAGCACACAGGACACGGTCCTCGCGCTGCATTGCGGCGCCAAGAAAATGGGCCAAGCAAAAGGAGCGAGCGATGGGAAAGAATAGAATCTGAAGAATAAATCATAAGAAGCTAAGATGAAGAGCACCAACTGAAAACTCAATTTGCTGGAAAAATCAACCGACGTCGTCGTCGGCGTCGTGAGGAAAGTTTCGTTCACGAGCGCCATACACATTCCACACTCCGTGTTAGTCTCGATCGGACTCCGTTTTCCTGTTCGAAGCAGCGAGAAAAGCGTTTTTTCGCTAACTTGTTTCTTGTTCGCTGATCAAAGCAGGGGAAAGCAAAAAAAAAAAGGAAAATGGAAAGATAAGATGAAATGGATTTCGTTTTTGTTGTTTACCAAAAAAAAAGTCGGAGAAAAAGTTTCGTTAAATATGAAGTCGATAACAGCTTTTCTGTGGCAACCGGTGCTTCTCATCCGATCCGGGACGGCTCCCAGCGCGGGTCGTCTTTTTTCGTGACGCTTCGGCAAGCAATCGATGCAAGTTTTGATTAAAATGTGCACAATTGTGTTAAATAATAGCTAGCAGTTTCGATAGCTGAGACGGAACGCACCCGAGAAGAGCTTACTACGTGGGTTGGGAATGCGTGGACCAGCACGGGGTGAAGCGTTTCAGGTTTCGGTTAATATGGGGCAGTTGTAGCATACTTTTTCGGTGAACTTGTGGATGCTTTTGACAGTTCAATCAATTAACCTTCGACCAAACAAGGCAGCGAACAAGGTTTGAAGTCCGAACAATCTGGAAGTCTTTCGCCCACATGTCGTGCCGAGATAATACGTTTGGGTCCAAATAGATTAACGAAATTCGTGTTGGACAATGCGTCAAGAAACTCTTTATATTTCGAATATTTCTCACCGTTACTACTGATGCAATGTTTTAGTTTTCTTGACTGTGTTGGCTAAACGCAGTCGAAAAATAAAACTCGTGCATTCAGCGGCGGATCTCACACAAAAACGGGAAGATTTATTTCCACTCAATTGCTATCTCAACACACTTACTAATGATTCGATCTCGAAAAGAAATTTCTGAGGCCGACGTATGTAGTCCCTCGTCACACATTCCATCGTACAAATGTGGTTTGGGAAAATAAATCTAGAATTTAATGTCAGCTGCCGGTGTCCCTTCGTAGAAGGATGCTCCGTAGCGAAAGTTAATTGATTTTTACTTTGGGTCCTGGCCACAACCAGAACAACGGAAAGCGCATCAAGTACAACATTAAGGCCTGGGGACGGTTTTTGTGTCGTCCCCCGAAACGGCGGACGGCAGCATAATGCTTTCGGTCACTTTCTGCTCGGCCCAACGTTGCTCTCATTTACTGCAACCTTCTGCTTAATTAGAGATTTGCCGAAAGGAGGCAACAACGGCGGAACAAAAAACAGGTAAAACAAGAAATGTTTTTACAATAAACATTCGGACACCGGTTCGTTTGCTTGCGTGTGTCCTTCACGCTCACATAAACCCGGGCATAATGAACTGCCAACCTTCGGTCGGGGAGGATTTCCTGCAAGGTGTTCGTTACTTTTTTGTCGTTCCGCTTAGCCGACCAAGGAACGTCACAGGCTACGTACTTTATTAGGACCTGGATGGCCCTGGTGATGGAATCGTCCGGTTTTGTTGCGCGATGTTGTAAGAACGGCAGGAACGATTGCCTGGACGTCGAAAAAGATGCTCTGTTAGTGACTTCCTCTGACCGGGCTGATGGTGCGACCGGACCGGATAATTGTCTGCACTCCGCAGCCAGAGCCTTTGGCCGTCTTTTCGCAACCGGAGTCTAGTGAGGGCTATGCTGCGTGATACGTCTTTGTCGTGCCATTTGTTTGACTGATGTTGACGGATCAAAGTTTGCGCAACCGGCGGTGGACCCGGTGTGGTTTTTCTCTGCCGACGGGGTCCGTGAGCAAACAAATGAGCACAACCCCCTTTGTGCTTTCATCTGCGCCGCGTCTGTAATGAAGACAGACCAACAGGCGTATAAGGCCGCAATGTTCGGCTGTTCCACAGCATACGTGCCCCATTGCGTAGCGGTTTCACGGTTTTCGGGGACCCTGCCGGGATCCGAGGGCTACGATGGCCTCGTTAGCAGCCCATAAAACATCACATCGGGGCCAAAGCCCTGCTTTGAAGTGTGCCAAACTTTCCTAATGATGCCTGGAGCGTTAAGGGCTGGGGTAGCTTCAAACTGACACGAGCCAAGGACCGGTGCCCGGGTTCAGTTAGTCCACTTCGGTTTGGTCCACCCGTCACTGTCACTCGTTATTGGATTGGAAAAATTAAGTTTAACCACGACTCGGGAGGATATCGGGGAAAGTCCTTGTCCGTTACCAAAACAAAAAGTAACCAACTCGGAGCCTATCATCTCTCGCAGTTAACCGATCGTCTCCTCAGCTCTTGGCCTCAGCTTCTCCGGGTTTTCCGGGCGAGCTAGAGATTTAAGACAGTCACTTTACGCCAGCGATCGGGCCGGCCGAGCACGGAGCAGGATATCGTTTTCCAAGTCAATCGCCTAATCGGTCGTGATTGACTTGTTGTTGGGGTCCCGAACGGGGGGCCCCAATAAAAAAGGAGAAGAAGCGTGGCGTGGCGCTGGGCGAGCGTGCGGCGGATAAGAAAGATTTTCCGCTACCCAGCACAGCATCGAACTCGTGTTGTTATCGCACTCCGTCGTGTTCCGCTTTCCGTGGGCCACCTCCAGCCAGTGGTCAGCCACTCGGCATTGGAACCGGCTAATCCTGCCTGCCTTTGTGTGGGGCACTTTTCCGAACCGGGTGGCATCAAAGATGAGCGGCACACACATATACACTTTTCCGGCGCTTTTCCGGACGATGGACGATAAATTATCGATTCCCCGTCGGGTGCTAGCGATGGGGATTGATGTCGCTTTACGGTCGCCTACTCCAATGGTGGAGTCCAGTGTCCTGGACACCGTATAAAATTGCCCTATTTTACGCATCACCGGACCACCGGAGTCCGAGATCCGATTAAGCAACAAATTGCACGGAATCGCTGGCTGGCTGGCCGCCGGGCGGCAGGCTCCCGGTTTATGCCCTGTCCTTCGGTGCGCGCTCGGCCCGATGCTTAACGTAATCCTTGCGAGGAAAGTGTTGTTCTCGGCAGTTTCGGCCATTTATTGTGGCACGCTTTCCTTTCTTTTTTGCCCCGCCGTTTGCGTTGGCAGCTTTGTCGACGGGTTTTACGGAGTAGTCGGGGTCTATTCTATCACACACGAGCGCACGCACGCCAATCCCGATTGCTGTCCGGGGCACCGTTGTTGCTTTAATTAAGCCAATCCATCGCACAATATTGATTGTGTTCTCGGGGCCATGCGGCCATGCGGGGTCCTGAGCAATATCATTTCCACGGAGACAATGTTGATGTTTTCACAACCTTCGGCAAACAACGTGGGCTGTTACCGTGCATAAATTAGCTGGCTGCACGTCGTTTAACGGCAACACCATGCATCATAATTATCGATTGATGCACTTGCATGTGTGTGCGCAATTATGGGCCGCTGTTTTCAGTGAAAACATATCCGTGTACCTTAGATTCTTGCCGGCTACGCACAGAGATCTCTGACGCTCGGAGCAACAATTTGCAGGAGCAATGGCTTTGGTGTGCCATCGATCTTGCAACCAGTGGGAATTGACCATCGGTACAGTGATTTATGACGCCCAGCTTGTTACTGCAGGTGCAATGGAGGGCGGTAAGTTCTTCGAAAACTAAAACTATTTTGATCGCAAGTTGGAGTTGAGGGTTCCAACTCGGTCTCGGTTTGTGTCCCGTGGTTACCAACGTGGTACCAACCATTTTGCTTGGATTAGGGTGTGCCATTTGGTGAACGCTCTGGAATTTCTGCAAAATTTGCCCAAAGTTGTTTGTTGGAAATAAAATTAAATGACCATTATTTGGCAGTTATTCTCGAACATACTTAATACATTTCTTCGTTTTGAGTGTCAGAGGATCGATAACAGAGGACGCTTAATTGCTTATGCTTATGCTATGAGCTTAATTTTTTTGTTATGTTGGTAAACTCTTCGAAAGAACCTATGTTAAGTTTCATTTCAAATGATCACTGAATTCTATTGGAATATAACTAAATAACTAAATTTTGTTACCGGATCACTTGGAAACTCGTAAAACAATAATATCGAATATTGTTGTAATATTTAGGACCTACTGAAAGTGAAAGTTCGTGAATAAAGACGTGATTTTAAAAAGAAAAACATCCTTTTCATCAGGGCCATGTACCCTGTCACAAGAGCATTTTGAAAATGGAAAAAATCCATGAATTAAAGTTCGAATAGTTGTGGTATCCGCCGTATGCACCAGAGTTGGCTCCTGGCGACATCCATCTGCCTTCAGACCTAACAAAAATCATGCGTGGAAAGCGTTTTTCTCTTCAGGGATGGAATTTATAAATTGGAGTCTCCTTGGAACAAGTATTGATGTTTAGGAAGCCCATACTGAATTTCAAACCATGTAAATTTGTTTTTCTTATCGATGATACAAACTCATTGAACAATCTAGTAAGACATTGAGTACACTGAGTACACTAAGTAAGCATTTGATGTTGCTGGTCACAGCTTGTTTGACAATCTTGCCACACTTTTATGGTCTGTTTATGAGGCACGACGAACGTGTGGTTCCGCTTGCGATGAACGGTCAGCGAAGTTTAACAAACATGCAAACAAACAGACTTAGATATAGCTGATAATTGATAACTTGTTTCGCGTTTTTTTATAGCAAACTCAAGCTCAACATCAAGCACCGCTTCTTGTCAAGGTATCACCAAAGATTTCCTCTTTCAACAAAATTTTTGTCAGTGACCGTAAGGCTGTCCAGACGTCCTTCATCCTATCCCACATCAAAGGCAAACAACCTATCGGTAGACAGGGTTCTCGCGACAGTCTGAACCATCAACGCACGAATCATTAACGCATTGCTATCATACACAGTGCCCAGAAAAAAAAAACGGCGACGACCGGTGGGAACTTTTATCGGGAAATCGTCAACAATCTCCGCTGTAGCCCGGGACCCCGGCTCTTTCCCGATACGCGTCCCGGGGGGCCATTGCGATGCATTAATAATGTTTTCGGTTCACAAACGCAACAATGGTTCTGTCACTGATAATTAAACGTTCATTTATCAAGTGACCCTCCCGCGAACCTTTACACCTTCGGCCACCGTACGCCACAAGTATGGCCGATGTCACACCGATGCTAATGCGCTGTGCGAAAAGCACCGCCACTAGAAGTGGCCACACAACACAGACCACAAAGTTGTGAGGCAAGTTGTTTTTCAAGCGGACCCACACACACCCAACGCAGCTTTCTCGGGACCAAACGGCCACCAGTCGAGCACCAGTCTTCCCGAACAACATAGCACACATTCGCAGCGTAGCATCCCCCAGAGAGGGAGAGAGAGATTGCAGCGGGGACAGTTAATGCGAAGACGATAGCACCCGAAGAAAAAGTGTTTGGCGAAATTTATTACGGTCAAAAAGTCACATTTATCATACGCCACGGCCCTCGATAGACTGGGCGGCACTCGGGCCGCTTGTGAAGCCCAACTTTCTTTCGCCCAACGTGTGGGGGACCCCGGCCGATGGTATCGTTAGCTTGTCCAGTGATTATGGGTTAGTTTGGCGCGACCGGGTCCGGGTCGGAGCCCGATAAAGTCTTCGGTAGATACTTTAGGACCCTGGCCGGAAGTGGACCATGGCAATGAGTGTGCAAATTTTTTTGGCTCTTCTTTGAGCCGAAAGCGTTATGAGTTTTGTCGGGAAAGGAAAACCAACTCCAACGCTTCGGTCAGCCGGTTGCAGACTTAGGAATTATTATTGACTCAAAGCCGCAGTGTTAATGGTATCGATGCTGCGATCCAAAGGTTGCACTTACTAAGCTAATAAAACCGTTTGAATGGTGACAAACGAACGGATACCGATTGGTTTTTTGCCCCGAGAAGTGTTACGATTAGCCAGGTGTTAAATGGTCAACATATTAATAATCGTCCCAAAGCGCTTTATTAGCCAACCGTAAACAGTTCGCCCAGTGCCGTCCGTCACTGGGTTACGCTACAATTTGCATTACTGATCCTGTAACGGCCATCAGCCGGTGCTTCCGGTGGCTGATTTAATTATTTGCATTATTTTTTAATCTTCACTTCCGCAACGAACGGTCTCGATCGCAAACAAACCGCAGAAAAAATGTGTTTGATTGTAAAACTCACGATCGTCGGTGGCCGGCGTCGAGGATTTAATTAATTTAATAAACCTCCGGTTTTTTTTTACTCACCTCCGGCACATATTTGTGCGCGTAAACACTTGTCCTCCCGCAGTTCGCAATTGCAATTGTTAATACCGGCGGACTGATGGGTGGAAAATTGGTTCCACTTGCAGTATTTTCCTTCCACTTTTCCGATTCCATTCCGATCGAATAAATCGCATCGCGTCCGTCGCCGCCGTGTAACGACGTAACGATGGATTCCATCAACGCAACGAGCGCGGCCGGAAGTTAGTGTTTACCAATCGATTCGCATGATTCGAAATGGGGCGAGTTGCCGTTTTTGCCCTCCGTACACAGCGCAGTGCAGCGATTTTTGCGGTCCACCAGACCAAGCGAGCCGATTATTGGAATTTAAAACCCGTGGCCACTTGTAATTACCTCGTCGTCGTGATTTCGTCGGGTTGCACCCACCGCGCTTGAATGAAAATAAGCTCAACAAGCAAACACGGTTTGTGTTCCACAACAATGCCCGTCTGTTTGTCCCCTGACGGACTCAAAGAGTAAGAGTGTCTATCGCGGGAAAATCCTATTAAAATTTTTAATCCTATTCAAAATAAAATGTAAAACAATGAAACGTTTGCTCAGTGAGATGAACATGCTCACAAACCATTCGATATTTCGTCGGACCGGATCTTATTCAAACAAACAATTTGATGACATTTCCCAACACTCAGAATGGGTTATCGAATTCTTAACCACCATTTTCGAACCTTTTTTTGAAGGTTTCTTTGCTTCATTAGAAAATGTAAATCTCAATCTGTTAAGTCATAAACCTTTAAAAAAATGCTTCACTGTATTTCTGCTTGTTGGTCCACATCTTGGTAATCTGACTATCTTAAGGGCTAGCCCATTGTAGCCAATTGATGGTTAGACTTAGAGCTATAAGATCGTCCATTTTATTAAAACACAACACTTGTTTCAGGTTGGTGAAATCACAGAACAAATAACAAGAGCAGATGCCAAATTATACCCCAAAAAACCGTTCCAATGATGATGAAACGTAAAACAATCGTTGAAAGTTTGTAATAAATATGCAGAAAAATGATTACTTGGCTGGAAAAATCACACAGTCTAATGAATTTCAATTGATCATTTGCCTTTTTTGACAAAACAAAATATTATTAGAACAATTGCGGTTAATCTGTGTTGTTAAAGTTTTGCGACGGTTGTCAATATTTATCGAGCGTTCTAAATAAAAACACGTTGAATTCGCGGTTCGTTAGGTTCGTCACAAAGACCTCGGAATCGTCTCGAAGCAGCAGCACCACCAGGGACATCGGACGCACGTTTAATCGTTTGCGGGATCGATTCTGCTTCCGATTCCGCCTGGCGTTCCGGTCTCGAGAAGCTCTCCTCGGCTTCAACGACCGTCAACGGTTGGGTGACATTTTAAAGTGAGCTGCGTTGTGGCCCCCCAGGCCGCGTTTCCGTGCAGTCAGTAACGGGACGGCGATCAGTTCGTTATCTTGAAATGCAGCAACAGCACCAGGAAGGACGTCACCGCCAACAAGGGACGATGGTTTCATAATCGTTAGAAAGCCTCCCGCTGCCAGCCTGTCAGCCAACAGCAGTTCGGCTGACGGAAACGTGGCACGTCTCACGCTAATGACCGGAAGTGGTTGGCCGTGTGTAGACTGCCTCTTCCGTGACCGGTTTGCCATACGGTTTCCGCGAACTGTGTCCGCGTCGGTGGCTTGGTCGGGCCACAGCGTTTGAATAAATTAGACGATAATGGACGCTGATCGTACCTCTCGTCGGTGGGTGGAACGGTCATTAGGCTGTTACCTAGCCCTTAAGTAACGGCCGATGGCGTTTGGGGGGCCACCATTTGGCACGATTTTTTTTCCGGCTTTGGCAAGGCACCCCCTCCCGGCGGGATGATTCAATTTTCTCGTCGAACGCTTCTCGATTATTTGCCCGCAAGCCTTTCGTGACAGATCACATCCATCTCAAGAACGGCGTTTCGGTTGGTTACTGCCGTTCCCGGGGGTTCTGTACAGTGATCTAGATTGATACCTAGCACGGGCCACCAGTCAACATATCACGCCGAGAGCACGCAACGTTCCGAGGTGGAGGCGAAAAGCAATTAAACTCGCAACGGATGAGAAATGTGAAGCCATCTTATGATTAACGTGGGCCCGTTTGCTGCGTGATGCAATCGATTCATCTACGTACTGCAGGCCGCAGGCGAATGAGACGCTTCGGACAAACAATTACTGGCACCATGTAAAGCCCTTGGGGTCCGTGGCCAGGGCTGTCCAAAAATCGATAACGAATCTATTGGCTCGTTGGACGCAACTTGGCGAATGAGCCACGAAGCATCTCCGGCGTGACGTGAAGATAAATCTAATCACGAGGATAAAGGATAGCTTTTACCTGCACCGAGCGCCACGTGACAAGCTGGGGCTGGGGCTGATTTATCGACGACTAAGTGCCGCCAAGCGCCTAGTAACGATGGCCAACCATCGCCAAGCACCAGCCGTGGCCAACGCGGAATGGTTGGGTCAGCCGGGGTAAGAATTATTACTGGCAACAAATTCGAAATACTATCAACTGTCACTCGTAATGTTGGGTCGGGCTTTATGGCCGCGGTCAACAACAATGTTTCCGGTCGCTTCAGAGCATGTTCCTTTTTCAGTAGCGAGTGCATCAATTTTTCACGAAAAATGTGCCTCCAAACAATCCAGGAGGTTCACTCTGGAACGTAAATTGCTTCAACTATCTTCACGGTCTTTAAATTGACCGTGGAACCGACCGTCAAGTCGGATCAACGTCACACGGAGAGAAATCGGAGGACGAAATGGCTTTCACGCCGCGCTGTCACCCAAGTGACCCATGCGACCCCCGTTGTGGTGCTTCCAGGAAATGCTTTTGACAGAAGCGGTGGCGCTGAGAGCGTTTTTATGTCGCTCCGGGGGACTTCGCGGTCAGACCTAGCTGCCCAGCTTCCTGGCAGACCAGTGACCACTGTCGGTGGGAAGCTTTTACACGGTCTCATTACTTCATGCCACCCCCGGACGGAAGATCCTTTTCATTGACACGGACATCTCGCGCTGGGACCAAGCCTTGCTCGGTTGATGGATTTTCTAGAAATTATTAAAAACTTGATCAAAAATCGTTTTCGCTCAATCTGGGAAGTGTTTTATTATCACATCGCAGCATGACAGGGTTCTTACACAGCATTAGACCGACGGGACGCTTGGAGTTTTCGCACGGTTAACCTGCGCAGTTAGGTTTCGATTGAACGATTCCATCGTCGCGATGGTACCGTCCTGTTGCTTGATGGTGGCCTCGAGGGCACTTTTCTTGTGCGTTATCTCCAGTATCTGCTGGTCGATTCCGTCGTTCCGTAGCACCAACTCGTCGTGATGCTTTCGGGCCTTGTCCAGCGCATCCATAACTGCTTCATTGTCGGCGTTTAACTTGATGAACACACTGTCCAAATTGGGAACACCGTACTGCCTCTGTTTCTGCTCTTCGTACGAGCCTAGCTCTTGCATTGCTATTTGGCACTGTGTCATGAGTTCGTGGGTCTTATACAGTATGCGGCTCAGAGTTGCACTCGGATCCGTTTCTGTTCCCGAAGAGCTTACATCATACTTGCTGGCACAGTCGACGAGCAATTTCTTAATGTTCTTCAAATCATCGACCCACGGTTTGCATAAAGTGAGAGATAGAACCTGTCCAACGCAGCAGCACAGAAGGCTCACAATAAACAGAGTTTTGGTTTCCATCTTCAGGACTGGCGACTGCCGAAGGGCACTGCTACTGACGGACTGGACGATCGGACTGATGAGCAGTGATGACTTTCTTTAGGCGTAATCGCCAACCTTACTCTGGTAATCACCAACACTGCACTGACTGATTAAAGTGTGCATGCATGCCGTCAGAGGTCAGTTAATCAGAGTTTGGTTGATTGGGAACGTGACGCATCGCTGACGTCTTGCGAGATGAATAACACGTCGGAAAAAGTACCGCCGGCTCGGCTCGCCGACATTTGCTGACAATAGCAAACTACACTTCGGGGAGTCCCAGATCATGAATCCTGATTGCCTTCATAGAGATCTAGAAGCGTCTCGAAGTACTCAACTTCAAGGATTAACTGCGTGTGAACTACAAGGTGGGGCAAACGACTTGTCTGGGAAATCTCATGAGCAAACCTCCCGAACAGAACAGTCAACGAACGAACCAGGTTTTAATATTTTGGCTTTATTGTCTGATCCGGCTTTAACTAATGTAAAACTGAGCCTGATCTATGAGTCCAGCAAAGAAAGCTGACATACTATCCGGTATGGATCGCAGGCCGTTCGTCGTGCAGTTCCGCCTGCAGCTGCATCCTCGTGGTTACCAAGTTCGAGATGGTTGTGTTTTTCACTGCCACCGTCTCCGCCAGCCCGTTGGCCGTGTTCAGCAGATCCTCTTTGCGTTTCACACTTTTCGATACCTGAGCCTCCAGTTTCACGTTGTTTGCAAGCTGCGCATTGAGCTCTTCCCGCTGGAACTGGTTGCGTTGCAGCACGTGATCGAGGGCCTTCTGGAAGAGGGTCGCCTCACTCACCAGACCCTCCGTCGGTAGGCCGTACTCCGCCAGCTTCGACTCGGCCTTCGCTCTCGCTTGACGCCGGTACGGATCACATTCTGAGTGCCAGAGTGGGATCGCGTGGATAAGCAACGATAAACGTTCTTTTGCACTGGACCCCTCGTACATTGGTCCTTTTTGGTGGTCGTTGGCAAACCGTGAAATTTGCCTATCGATGTCCCATACTTGCTCCTTTATCCCATCGCACGTGGACTGCCACATCAAGGCGCTACACTCACTAGTCAATGTCAGCACAACCGCGGCGGCGAACACTGCGGTTCCGGTTCTGATCATTGTTTTTGGCACGGAAACGGTCACGAAAGAAGGATGCTTCTCGCGCAAAAGATGCAAACAGAGTGACGCCACAGGGCATTTAGCGGGACACGCTCTCGGTACGTTACTGACCAGCGACGATAAGACTATCTCGGCGGTGTGAACCCAAACAAAACTGTGGCCGCCATTAAGACGTGGGTTCTACTTGGGTGTGTTTGTTCGATCGGTCGCCTTGTTTGGATCGAAGGTTACTTAACTACCACAATCACCAAAAAGGTTCTTTTACGTTGACTCCAGTTGTCATTCAAATGGCCGTGGCTAGCGAGCTCGAACTTTAATCGCCGATCAGTGAACGGCGCACAATACCACAACGGAAGCAAGCGGATCGCCACTGGAATGGAAAATGGTATTTCAGCGGCCATCATGTCACAGCAAAGGTATTCCTCGCAATCGCTCGAAATCCGGATCCAGCGCCGGACCTTTGGCTAGGAATGCTTTTCCTTCCTACTTTTCTCACCACGGGATGATGGCACCTCGGGGCCAGAGATTGGGAATGAGATTGAGGAAAGTGAGCAGCAGATTCCTTGCATTCCGAGTTTTGTTTCTTTTCCGCTCGCCGGAAACCTGCCGTGGCCCGTTTTGTGCCGCCTGCAGGACTATGCTGCAATACGTTGTGCACCGCGACGGAATGCAATCCGGTGTGTGGCTGGCCCGATATTCGAGTTATTCGATCGAATCAGAGTGTCTGTGTGCAGGTGGAGTAATTTTCCTGTGCGGCCTCAAAAGAGTTCTAATTTCTTGCCCCTCACTCGAAAGCCACCTGGAATGCAACGAGTTGCGGTCGGAGTGATTTTGAAGCAGTGGCACGGTTGAAGTGCTTTAACACCCGGCAGGTGCATTATCGATCAAATACCTAGCGCCTTCCGGCCTACGGCGGCCCAGGGCGTAAGGATGTCACGAGCTCACCCGGGTTGGCGCACGAGTGTGTGTTTGGTATGTTGGCCAAGCGCTCACATTAATTAGATGAGAGCGGAAATTGAATTATATCCGGCACAATACCTTCACACCGGCCGGGGCCAGGCAAGGCAAGGCCGGGCGACAGCGCGATGCTGGGTCCTCCCCGGGTGCGGGAAGGGAAAGAGCTACTAATTTCATTTGGCAGCACGTCTAGCGGTATCCCGGGATGCCCGAGAGCCGGTTGCCGCCGGTTTTTTGATATTCATAATCAAGCAGCAGCCCCACAGTGACAGTCTGCCGGAGTCTGCTTAGTTTTACTTACGGTGAAACCACCCTCCTCGTTGTTGTTCGGCATCGGGATGGGATGGAAACGGTGGAAAACGGAAGCAACATGGCGCAGAGAAAGCGTTCGCTGCACGATCGTTTTCGCCTCGACATCCACTGGGAGAAAAAAGAGTGAGATTGATTATATTTCTGTGAGGCCAATTGTGTCCTTTTTAATTGCATTTTAACCAACATTACATTTTCCTCAAAATATCCTTTACGGATAAAAACGGGCTTAAGGCAAATCCCAACTGGACGAGAGAGAGAGAGAGACAGAGAGAAAGAGAGAGCGATTTGCATAATTCCCCAGCGACAAGTCGAGTGGCGCCGAGATTATGCCGAGGATCGTCATCTACAAATCGGAACACATTTTCGACCGCGGAACCAGAGACCGACTGGCAGAAAAACCTCGCAGAATATTGCAATCGGAACGGAAGTCCGGTGCCGGTGCCTTGTTGTCCTGTGATTTAAATAATAAATCGATACCACAATCAACAAGCGGAAACTGTTGATTTTATGACTGATGAGAGCGGGAGCGTCCCGAGCGCAAAACGGGGCCCCGGGCGAGATAATGGTCGAAAATATATCCTTCCGATTTGCTGCGCTCGCTTGCCGATCGTTAACGGACGATGATTTGGGAACGGTTAGATACATAAACAGGAAGGGCGAACGAGCCACGATGGTTGTTGAAATTTTCCGAAGGCTTTCGTGTTTTTTTGGGCTCTACAAAATTATGCTTCCGCTCGTTTGGCCTGTCGTTTGGGAGTGTCGCTACGCCGCTCGTTAGTTGGGCTAATGAAATTCTTCTTCGATTTTCGCTCACGGCCCGGAAGCTCGGCTCAGCAGTTTGAGGAATTCCAAGTGACCAAGGGCTGTCCGAAAATAACATAAAATTCAACTAAAGTCGGCAACGAAAAGGACCTTCCACCCATCGGTGGCTGGAACTGGCAAAGTTTCGGCAAACAGCATACAACATCCCCGTCGCATCCGGGCGACCCGACGTTCCGAGGACTGCGCTTCCGGATGGCTACATACCGGGCCCGGTATGCGGTTTTAGCTGCTTCATCCGGGCCCGGGACACCGGTGCGTGTCGATGGCAGCGCGCGTGGAGCAAAATTTATTGCGGCCAAAGTGACACATTCATCATACTTCCCGGCGTCCCTCTGCCGGGTGCCGGAAGTTTGGCGAAAGTTTTTCGTCCGATAATCTTGTATGCTTTTCAACAAGTTTGTTTCGGGTGGCTGATAAAACACCCCTTTGTCGACCCGTGCCGACCGCCCCGGCCAGACGGCTCGAAATCCTAAAGTTCCGGGTTCCGGAGGGCCGGTTCGCGACATCATTGCCATTCCTGAAACTGCCGGCCTGCCTGAGGCTAAGGCTGGGCCTTGGCAAGTGGTGGGATTCGAGCTATTTAACGAAGATATTCCAAGGTCCGAAGCATCCGGTTTCCGGTGGAGCCACAACGGATACAACGGATCGGTGCTGAGCATCGTTAAACCGTTGTTGTTGGAACCCTTGACGGCTGCAGGCGCTAGGTTTATGTTTCACAGCACGGCCCGGGCTGATAATGCCTGCTGAGTGCGATGCTACTTTGCCTACGGTGCAAGTGATAAGACCCAAGGTATGTTGTGACTAAAAATACGAAAGATCCAACAGCATCTTCCGGTCAGTTTATGTGGCTGAGTCAGCACCCGTTACGTTAATCAAGTGAAACGGACACACTTGTGCTGTTGGGATCTATACCGAAGACGATTTATTTCTGACTATGTCTACAGCGCGATTTTATCAGTTGGAGAACCCCAAGGGAACATTGCCACCTAATATATATTTGTATCGCGATGAAGGACATGAGAAAGGAGGCAACAGTAAATATGCACCAATAAAAGCGACTTTAAGGATGTGAAATTCAAAACCGGTCAGTCATCCGATAACCGTGAACGGATCATGAAATGTCAGAACCGCGGTCTTTGCGCAACTCGTCTCTTGCACTGACTGAAAGTTAGAAGCCAGCATTTCAAAACCGGGGTTCGCTTCCCAATTCCTGAGAAATATTAGAAATTCCCCGTATGGTTAAAGCCGAAACGGAAAGTGAATTTAACGTGGATTGTTGAGACGAACGTCAAGGTGTTATTTGTGTTTATTTGTATTTTTTAGCTTTATTTTTTAGCTCCAAACTCACACGTAGAAAAACGTGGTGAAAGATTATAAAAAAACGCCGTTTGAGTTAGTAAAAAGGGTAGACTCCATTTCGATAAAACAGCAAAAGAGGATGCATTATCAGATCATGACAAATTTAAGATTTTCGTCATCTAATCTTAGTTAATATGATAGTTTTCTTTCAACTTTTTCATTTAACACAGTATGTTGCTGAAATTGTGGTAACCCTATTCCTATTTTACGATGCATAGCTTACAGTTCTGACAATTAAAATATAGAATTCTTGGAGTTGTTCTTGGAGATTTCATAAGTAGAATTAAGAGATTGTATACGAACAAACATAGAAAGGTACGACGGGATTTTTTTAATTTTAAAACGGCTAACTTAACAAGACATACTAAAATAAACCTAAATAAACCTAATTTGTAGGCTCCATAGGTTCTTTCTTAGATGCTCCATACTTTCTTTTAAAATGAGTAAATTTTGATCATTATCTCACCGAACTGCGCTTGGGTGGAAATTGAGGAGCTTTCAAGCTCATTTACATTTTCCGCACAAAATGTCTTAAACCAATCGATGCTTATGCTTTTCGCTCAACGACCGAAAAAAGAAAATCGACCCATAATCGACAGTACGTTGAACCCAATTGAAGTAATGGACTTTTGGGTTCGAATTTTGGGCCCGTGCGTCTCCTGTGGCCTGCAGCTGGCCGGCTGGGCTGGGGTTTGACCCACCTTTAGCGCCGAGTCATTGCAGTCACGGTCCCGAGCCCGAAACATCACACGGATCGGTGCCCTTTTTTTTCGCTGGAAGTGATTTAAAATTCTCTTCCCACGTGAGTTGACTGGCAACAATTCGAAGTGCTCGGACGTAGCCTCACCGTTGCTTCGGTCGAGCTGGATGCCGCATCTCGATTTACTACCAACGGGCAGGGACATTGCCCGCAAACAGCCCCCGGGACCGGCATCTGGCGAAGTGGCTATCGTCCTTGGCGGGCTGCGGTTTGGCGCGTAAAGTGCGATGAAAACCTGGGCCACCGGGCTGCTGCAGTGCCGTTGGCACTCCAGATAAGGAGGCGGACATGGGGCAACATAAAAATAATAATAATAAAAAAATGGTTTTCCAAACAAAACGAAAGTGACCCCCGGCTCCACCTAAAAGTGGAGCATTACGAACGATGTAATAATGTTTTTTTTTCTCCGGGTGGCCACCAGCGCCCACGATTGACATAGTGCTACACACGATGAGCATAACGACAAGTGGAGAAAAAAATACGAACCAAAAAAAACCCAATTTTCGTTGCTCAGCTTGACGTATCAAGTAACTTTAAATGTTTGCTGCCCGGTGGCCGAGGAAAATGTCAAGTCGTGTCCAGCCGTGAGCAGCCTGCACTGCGTTCCACCACACCGGAGGCAATATTATTTCGTTACCACACACGCCATCTCTCCTGCTCTCTGTCCTTCCTTCAGACTCCTTTTGTGGTTGACCGGTCGGGACATTGTGCCGGTCGTCAGCACACCTGACAAACCGTAGTTCGTGGACCTACGTGGACCGTGTACCGTGGGTTGTTTGGGGGAAAGGTAACAAACCATTTTCCTTCAAGGCTGAGTCACCTTTGGAGAAGGATTCTTTACCAGCGGCAGTTGTCAGGCGAAAAGTGCTGGAAGTGGTTCTATTGTGGCCTGGAAGAGGTTGATTTTGTTGTTGGCTTCGAAATTGGCTTCCATTTTTAATGTCCCCGGCTGGCGCTGAAGCTTAGTGTAACCTGTTGAATACTGGACTGGTTGAGTTGAATAATGGACGTTATTTTGATGGGCCGTTTTTTTAATTGTAATCTTCTGCGGTTTGTGGTAGCCAATCGACCGTTGGCGGTAGACTGCCATACATTGCCCGACGTCGAAAGCCCGGCATCGATCGATTACTCGATAATTGATTATTATTTTGAGTATGTTGCGTTGCTCGAAATTAGATTTCTGTCAAAAACTGGAACAGGCAGTTTCCAAAAATGGTTCGTTCGAGTATTAAAAGTATTGCATGATGGATGCCGCGGCCGAGAACAGAGGCCTTGGCACGGACGCCATTCCGACGCGGATTAGCGTAGTTAAATCGGGCTGTCAATTCATGAAATGATTTACTCCGTGAGCTTCACACCTTCAGTGACGCGGCAATGGCCTGCCTCAACTAATGCCACGGGGCGCCCATGTAATTCCCGTTAATCCGAAAACATAAAACCGCGTGTGTTTGCGCTGCATAAAAGAGTTACGACAGCCAAGAAGATGAAAGCGGGGCGAACGACTGAACGGACTGAAGGAAAACAAAAAGTTTTTCTCCAAAACATTTGCGTCAATCAACGGGGCTTCTGGCAGGGCGTCTTGGATCGGTTTGATTTGCAAGTCATCGCCATCGCCGCCATTGCTAATCCAACGGAACCGCCGAGCCCGCGAGCGTGCGTAACCAGGCGCCTCCATCGCGCGGCCACCGCGTCTCGGGCAATTCATCATCCTCCCGGGCCCGGTGACGGGGTTAATCCTATTTGTACCATTGCGCCAAGCGTGTTTGGCACGTCCTCACGCAATCCTTGCCTCTCGTCTGCCGTTACTGGAATAATTTCTCGATCGTGGTTCCTTCGGTGGGTGAAACACAATTTTCTTCCCCAAAAGCAAGCTGGTCTGGCCCGGTGGCCTGTCTGAGCTGAAGCGTCGCAATGTCTTGACTGGGAGCTGGTTCCATTCAGCTCTACGTAGTGGCGCTCTCTCCTTTCTCGGTAAACATCAAATCTCTGCGGTGGTTATGCTGGTGCGCTGTTCGGTGTCAGGTGAAACGGCTGTCGCAACAGCGCAAAGCCGACCGGGAGGAGCTAGTTTCAGCGTTCGCCAAAGCATCTTTCTTGATGGCTTTCTTCAAACGCTTCTCTGGCTGGTGGCGGGAACGGTAAAGCCGACGGTTGTTTGCTTTCGCTTCGGTAGCGTCGCGTCAGAACGCGTACGAGGCATGATGAGTTAATTAAAATGCAAACAGTTTAGTATTTTTGGGGTGGCCCCGGGATGGCAGTACCACCGGGGGGGTGAAACGGAGGCAGTAGTTTAATCCGCGGCTCCAAGATCACCGACTCGCCGGGTCATGTGTGGAGCCGTTCGCTTTTCGCCAGCGGATGAAAATCCTTCCCACCTCGGCCGGGACGGTGTGGGGACAAGCGAAGCGTGTCCTTTCACAATATCAACCCATACACACGCACGCGAGGAAATGCATAAGCTACACAAACACATACACAGCACACACTGAAGGATCGAGGAGTGAGTTTTACGGTTTAATTGAGAGCATCGGTGGGAAACCGCCAAAAAGGGCGCCAACCTTACGGCGAGGCTTCGACACCTGAAGCCTGGTCGACCACAGTGCTGGCCCCTGTCTGCCAGGGCGTCCCGAGCGAGCTGGGAAAAGGTGAGCCAAAAAGGTGAGCCAAAAAACGCCACAAGATTATCGCTGACTCGGGAGCATGCAAATGGTTGGTTGGCGCGTCGGTGCGATAATTCCTTGCTGGCGAGGAGTTGGAACAAGAGCAAAGAAGGACAAGCGGAATGGTGTCCCTCGCTGGTGAAGCTCACACCGAAAAGGGAGCTCCGCTAAGGAGCGGATTATGTGGTAGATAAAGTTTTGGTTGTGTCGTACGACGGGATTAAGTGCGAGATCGGAAGATTGTCCCCTGGCGGCGGTCCGGCCAGCGCTGGAGCGCTTCTTTCGGGGTTCCCTTGTGGAGGTCCCTCCGCTGCAGTTCCGTCGACCGAATGCCTTCACGGTAATGGTAATCGCATTGGATGCGACTGCTTCTCGCTGCTCCGGATAGTGGACCCCTTGCGGTCGATCGCCGCGTTTGCAACCTGTGCCGTTTTTTTCTGTGGAACGATTTAATTGATAGTGTTCGCTGTGTGTGGCGTCCAGAGTGCGAGACGTTGCTTGGCGTTCCATAGCGGTGCTGATTAGGCATGTTATTAGCTGTGATGACTTTAGAACGATCGCGGAATCACTTAGCGTACCCGGCATTGGAATTCGAGCTGACTTTCAGGAGGACTTTCGAGTGCAAACATCGAAGCTGTGTGCATTATTTGTGGGTAGTTCGGTAATGTAGAATCGTTAATTGCTGGAAATTGGTCCATGATTGATGTGACGATTCCATTTTGCAGAGCAGTTGTTGCAGCCTTATTCCATTTTAAAACTGCGTGTAGGAGGGTGGTCTAAATTGTTTCCGAAATGACCAAGACAGAAGATACCCTTTTTATTAATTTAATCTTTTTTCACAACATATTCACATGAAATTCTAGAGACTTTTCTCAGCGATTCTCCCATCTCTCTAACCCTTCCAAAAGTATTTGAAAAAGTAGTACTCTTTTTATTCAAAATGATACTTCACGAAGGTGATTGCTTCTCTGTCTACTGATATTTCTGACCTTTTGGCAAAATTTTCGGGTCGGAGAACAAAAGGAAGTCGATTGGGGCCAAATCTTTTGAATAAGGTAGATGGTAAAGCAGTTCAAACAGTTATTCACCGATTTTCGCCATGGCAGCTGCTGCGGTCTGAGAACACGGCGGCAGTGAACGGGCGGACAGCTTTCATATGTCTAAGTGTTAATTTTAATAGCAAAAAAAAGGATGTTTTGAAAAATTCATATCCTTTACTCTTTCATTTCAATTCGATGGTCGTCTAGTACCATTTGGTGTACTTTGGCATTTTTTTCGCCAGCAGATGCAGTATTCGGACGTTTCGAATGTTCATCGTTTCGCAAGCTGCTACGGACATCTTTACCTGCCCCAAAAATACACAGTGGTAAATGATGATACAAAGTCCTAATGCACAGAGCTAAAACACAAACATTTTACACAAAACCACCACACTATCTTGAGGTTTTGTGAAAGTTTTAAATAAAATTTACAAGAAATAGCACAACGCAGGGTTGGCTTTCTACGAAATTTCACCATTGTTTTAATAATTCAACACAGAGTACGCCTCTCCAAAAATAGACTGTGACTTCCCCAAATACACCCTCCCATAAACCAGCCACGAGCTTACGACCATCGCCGCCCCCTTCGCCAATAATGGCTATCGTACCGCCCTGACAGTGTCATCAGTGGCTTGAAGTAAACTGTTGCAACATTAATTCCACGCCAAACCGCATCGTAGCACCGCGCCATCGAACGGCAGATGCTCGCCGAACGTGTTGCAAAATTTATTTCCTCACCGATATTGGTAAACTTCATCGCCCTCGACAGCCGGGACAGTTACTGAGGGGCGCAAAAAGGTATGGAAAGGATGGAGCAGCAAAAAAAAAGCCGAAGGGAAAATGTGGCAAGAAATACAAAATTTAATAACAACCACCCACCAGCAACCTTTCCGGCGTCCCACGCCCCAAAACCCGGCCACTTCCACTCGAGCCCCGTGCGAAGGTGGATGGTGCGCGCGGTACAGATTATGAGCGCTCCCGTCATCGGGCCCGGCGCCATCATCCGGTGCCGGTGCTTCTGCGGTCGGGAATGACTTTTCCAAGTGGGTGGAAAACTCCACCCGGCCCGCCATGACAATGGTGGGAAAAATTGAAAAATAGAATCCCAATCGATCTGCTCCTGGGGCCTGTCGGTCGGGAGCGCGTATGAGATTTCAATCGACGATAGTTTCTTTCCCTTCGCACACCGTTGCCAGGCCAAAGCGAATGGGGCCAGTGGTGCAGAGTCAGTGCTTCTTCTGCCGCAGACATTGAGCCGCCTACACCGGAGCGTGGTGGCAGCAATCGGAGAACGGGTTATCGAATGGGTCGAGAAGAAGATAATCTAAGATCGGAAGCGTAGGGACGGTCGGCGCACATCGTTGAGGTTGGCCGTAGAACGTAAATAATGAAAATAATTAGAAGCAAACTTGTGTTTCGATTGTTTCCCCTGTGGGAGTCCATCGAGCGGTTAGATTGCAATCGGGACGAACGGTACGGCGATGGCTGCATTCGGCATCCGAAATCTGTTTCACTTCTCCATTGATGCCGCTGAGTAGGGTAAAGTCTTTTTTTAATGAAACATGCTTGGTGGTTGGTTTAAATTGCTTGAGAAAGCTGCAAAATGGGTGTTTACGTCATTTTGTGAACTCTCAACGACTGAATGCGATTTAACAATTCCATAAGCTTTGGAAGTCTGTCAGAAAATTCCGGTCGGGCGTATTTATAATCTTTCGAGCAGATTCTCCAAATGAATGGATTAACCATTTTTGGGAGGGTGGGTTGAAATCTTTCCGAAATGACAAAGGTACAAGACATTTTTCGGTTGTTTCATGACAGTACAAAACTTGGGACACTTGGGGCTAGATCTGATGTCGGGAAGGTTGATAGTCAAATAAAAACCATAATTCGTTAGAACTCTTTTTTGCAAATGCGGCAGCAAACACGCGGACATCTTTCTTATGTTCAAATGTTCATTTAGAATGTGACAAACACAGTTTTAACATGTTCAGGATTTCCATTATCTTCCCCATTCATTCGATGGTCTTCTAGCGCCATTGGTGGTGAGCTTTGGTGATTTTTTCTCCGGTTGTTACAAGTTTTGGACGTCTCGAAGAAAAAGTCATTGTGAAAAAGTTTGATTTGCGTATGCGTATTGCCCTAAAATAAATAATTTTATGACATTTCGATTTCGATTTCGACACAAAAATTGCGCATCCAAATTGGTTGAAGTTTCGGAGATGTTAGACGATTGACAACTAAATTCACTCGCTTTCGTTAACTAGTGTCGACGTCTTCATATCGATTTCGGAAACTTTCCAGACTACCCTCGTACGCTCAACTTAAAATCCCTTTTCAAAGTTGCGGACCAAATGCGAGGCGATACATTTATGCTTACGGTGGTGCAATTCAAGGAAGTATTCCTGTAATAGGTGCCACTGGTTAACTGCTCGCTGCACATTCGGAAACCGGAGTGCAACAAGGGCTTCACGGTACACTGACGCCGGGTATTCAAACATGCGTTGCCTTACATGGCGTGGCTCCGGTTTCTTAGTTCATACGTCGGAACGGGCTTGGTCAGCAACAGCAAACGCTATCGGTTCGCTTGGCATCGGGCTCTGGTGCAGGAGATCATGCTTTTAACTTTGTCGGGCTCTAAATTAGGGACTTAATTTTCATTACGCTTTCAGACGAGCCGACGGCACCCAGAACGGGCGTCGGCCATGCCAGACGATGGCGCTCTCTGTGATGGAACGATAACTTCAACACCAGCAGACTGGCGGGCACAGCTTCCGGGATGTGTGTCTTGAAGTGCCAGAACGATGACGCCGATGCCCATCCATCAGTGAACGCACCGAATGCACTCCAATGCATCCGGAATGAGTGTGTGCCTGCCAGTGTATGGGCTGCACAGATTTCGAATGTCTCGCACCCGGCGATGTCTCACCGCACCGCACTTTCTTATCATTTATTCAGCAGCCCGGCCGAACCGAGACAGCCATTCCGGTGCCGAGTATGCAGAGTACCCTCCTCGTTTCCCGGTAGCCGGCCGCCTGACGGCACAGGACTCGGAATACCCGGCCACCGCATCATTTATCATTCTCCGGCTAACGGGGTAACGATTCCTCGGGACAGTTTCGGGCATCCATCGTCTAATCTCCGGGTTGTTGAGGGTTTTTCTTCGAACACTGGCTACGCGAAGGTGTTACGGAAAGTGTAGCGAGGCTCCTTCCACCCGGGCAGAGCTGCTGCAGTCGGGTCAGCCGGGGCCAAGTGGGCCAAGGAGCCCAGGAGCCGACCGAGCGGCGGCAGAGTGCCATAAATAAAGAATAAACTGTGGCCGTTTGCGGAAGCGATATCCGATGGCTGATCGGTCTCCAAGACAAACCGGAACTCGAACCTTGTCCACACCGCACCGTCGGCCGTTCCGGCTGCTGCTGCTGCTGCTGCTGCTCGGTGATTGATGGTGATGACACGCACAAGGGATGGCTGAAATCCCTGGAACCCTGGCACCCGGGAAGTCGTCTGGCTCGATTTGGGTTTTCCGATATGATTTGACAAATTTTTGACACGACCCACTCGAGGTACTTCTTTTGGGTGGTGGGGCGGGCATTTTTCAGCTCATACCGACTGTCAACACGGCTGACAGTGATAACACAGCCGTCCGGGGGGGGTCCGTTGAATATTGCACCGTCACCGGCCGGGCTGTCACCTCCAGGAAGTCCACGGTGCTCGGTGCTCGGTGTCGACTTAACATTTATCATGCTGGTCGTGTCCTCGGTCTCGGCGTTGGCGAGAGGGAGAGCGAAAGCGGGGCTGTGGGTCTGTGGGTTGCTGTGGCACGTTAAGTAATGGAACATGCGAACAAGGGTGGTCGGAGCATACGGGCCGAAAATGAACTAGCACTTTGCATACTGCAATTTGTACGACGACGTGAGGATTATGAGCTCTGCACTGCACTGCACCCGTCGGCGGGTCGTCGGCTTGGGTGGCTTCGGGGGGCACAGGGCACTGACAGCTAAAGTGTACCGTGTTTGCAATTTGGTCGGCATAAATGAGCTTTACTACTGTACGCGGCTCAAGCAGATGGCCTTTTGCGCCGAAAACCCCCGGCACCGGTGCCGTTTTGTAAGCAACAGATGAACGCCGACTGCTGCTGGACAATCGTGTCGTCCCTCAGGTGTACTGCTTTTTTTCGGTATCTCCTCTAAGCAGGATCAGCTTTATGAAATTGTGGAATTGTTTCCATGTTTGTCCTGGAAACAGGTTCACTTCCGGCCGCTTCGCAGGTAATGCGGGCACCGTTCGCCCATTAGCTTTCGCGAGAGACCCACTTTCCGCCCAGCAGCAGTGGACAGGATTCACGTTTTTCCTTTTTTCTTGCCATTTGGCTGCGGGCTTCCGGGCGAGGAGTTTCTTGAACGGAATCGGAAATGTTTTCCATCAGAAAGACGACGCTCCGAACCGGAAGTGCATAAAAAGCGGAATAATGGAGGCCGACGCTGAGGGAAATTTTTTTATTGGCGGACATTGATGGTTTCAAGAGGAATCTCTGGATATTTTAAACGTTTTTTGTTTGGTTTGCGTGTGGTTTTATCAAATTCAACAATGTATCTGTAATACACGCGTTCAGAAATATTAAATAAGCCATTTTCCGATATTTTAAGGTATTTTAACGCCCGAAGTTATGCAATCGGCTCGACAACAGTTCGGATGTGAATATCGGATGCGCTATGGCCTTTTAATGGATAGTCATCGGTAAATATTAAATTCTAATTAAAATCTTATCACTAATTTTTTTTTTATTTTGTGTTGCCTATAGTCTAAGGATATTGCACATGGTTTTAGATCACCTTTTGTATCGCCCGTACAAAAGTATTTTTTAAATTATTCTCTTTTAGACGATTAGTCGATTTTGTTGCGAGTGTTTTCATATCAATCCTAAAACATTTGTGCCGTTTCCAAAGCATCTTCTTCTAACAAAGCTATTGTTTACATGAGCAACGCGTCGTGAGAACCGTTTGAGACCTGCCATACACCGCCGTGAACTCTTCAGTGATCTGATCTGACTCAAATCGCACGAGAGCAGACGTTTCTGGTAGATAGAAGAGCCTTCTTAAAATAACCCTAGCGATCAAGCTATCAAAAACTAGCAACTGAAACATACTGGTAACATTTACAATAAACTAAATTTTAATTTTAATGCCCAATTTAGGCAAAACAAGGTGGACTGCGTTTTTGCTACACTATTAAAGTTAAAATAAATATTTTCATTGGGTTCTGATAGTGATTGTTATTTTAGTGATATTTATTTTATTTTATATCAGAAAAGGATCTGATGCCTTTTTAATGAATTGTAGGTACATTATCGTTTGAAAACCATGCAAACGCTCGCTTTAAATTGATTTAAGAGACACAATTTTGTTCTCTCTCTTGGCTTTGGCACCACAATTCTCGGAACCTGCGCAACCGAGAAGGCTTAAAATTCGGATCATAACTCGGACCTATTTAAAAAAAAAATACAACTAAAATCTTTAATCTGTGAAATCGCCTAATGTCCGCCAGTTCCCCATAGTGCGAAGTGCGCCCGTGTAGCGGGACTGAAAGTTGCTCTTTTGCCTAACGAATCTCCCCCCACGAAGAAAACGCCGGGAACGACGTGGCTACGAAAGCTGACCACAGAACCAGCGGAAACCGAGAGCAAACCGAGCAACAAACGAAAGAAAATTGCCCCGAAGCCGGCCGGCAAGGGGCCCCCGGCAAAAGTTGCTGGCGACGAGTGAAAAAGTTTGCTAATTCAGTTATCATCAGCATCTTATCGGGATGTGCGTGCGCGGCGCGGCGTTGGCTTTGACGGTGTCGTGACGCAAAGCATCAGCGATCGGGGCGAAGAAAAGCGGACACAAAATTAAAGCTCATTATCGGGCACAATCTTCGCTCCGTCCCGCGACCGGTAAGATTTTCGGACCTTCGTCGGCACCGATTGACGTCTTGAAGTTGAGGTTTTGATCTAGGTTTTCCGGATTTCCCGGCGGCCGGGATGAGAGGAAAATCAAACACCCCGACTCGGCTTGGCCGAAGATTCTAAATTTAACTCATCAACGTCTTCATCGGGGGCCCCGGCGGACCTCGGCTCGGACCGTTCGAGAACGATCCACCACCCCCCCCCGAGTCACTTCTGCTCGGCTCGGAACTTTTGATTAATGTCACTTCAGTGTTTTCCTTAGCCGCCCCCGGGTGGTCCGCTGTCGATCAGCCGGTCGCTGCTGGCTGACAAAATTTACATCCGCAAATTGCACAGCCGCCGGCCGTCATCGATGGTGGCCGCGCGGTGCGTGTCAGCAAACAGCCATTAATATTGCCTCTCGACTTCTTGCCTGGGACGAGCCGTGCGATGCGCCCCTGGTTCCACTGGTGTGCCGGCGTCTTGCCCTTCATTTGACGGGGCTTTTCACGAAAACGTTAGCCATTTTTTCCCGCGCGCCGTACGGTTCCGGGCACCATTCTGCGGCGCTGGTGGCCATTTTATAAACAATCGACAACCGGGCCCTGAAAAACGGTGCCGCACGGAACGCCAGGGTGGTAATAAAAATTCATGCCATCAGGGCGCCCGGCGATGGCCCCGACACTGTGCTGTGTTGATCGAAGTTATTTAAAATTGATTCACGTCCCGAATGGAGACGCCTGGTGCCCGGTGTCAACGTGCCGGGCAGGTGACGAATGGGATTAGGGGGGGTGGGGCAGACCGTCGTCTTGGCATCCGCTTCTGTTGACTTCGATTCAGATACCAGCCCGGGACCGAAGGCAAAAGTTTGTTCCACCGCCCTCGCGGCTGGTTGCGATGGCTCGTGTCAGAAAGTTTCGGCCAAGTTTGCGATTATGGCGTGTATGTGTGCTGCGGGAGCTTATACGAAGTTTCCCCCTCAGAGTCCTCCGCAGTAATGCTGTTATGTGTCGTAGCGTGGGTAGTTTGTAGTTGCGAAACGATCTACATCACGTCCGCTGATACCTCCAATTGATTCTTGCTCATTTTTCCAGCTCAAAATTAGTCCCACAAAGTCCTGCCTTAGTTTTGGTGCAGTGCCTTTGGTTGTGGGAATTTCTTGAACCATCGTGAGCCGAGCCGCCGAGCCTCGGTGAGCCCGCTCTTGCGCTAGCATCTGCTAGCTGCCGGCTCTGCTGCCTGCTTCTGGGGCTGAAACTGAACGCGGCCAGCCCGATGAACTAACCCAACAATCACTTGGATGCAAGCCCCATGCCCGGGGCTGGCTAATAATACCTTCCGCTCCGTTCGCATTAGCGGCGCCGACGTCCGAAAATTAATGGGCCCACATAAATAAAAGGGCTAGCGAATATTTTTCACCTACAACTAACGATGAGCTCGACCCGGCCCCTCGGTTCTACCAGCCAGGGCTTCCTGGAAGGCGAGTGCCTTGATTGCGTGCCCGATTGCGACGCAGCTGCGAAGCCCGATTCCCTCGGGCTGATGAATGTTTTAATTTGGTTGTGATTGTTGCCGGTGGTTAAAATTTCCAAATTATGACGTGCCGGGGCCCGAGCATTCCGTGCCCACTGACGTCACTGGCAAGTAATTGAATTCTGCGTTCAGTTGCCCCGGGGGCCCAACGTACGAGTGGCGTAAACGTTACCCTTTGTGTGTTGGCAAGCGCCACGTTACCCTTCGGAGTATTACATCGGAACCGGTCGACTGAGTACGAGACGAACGGAACCATTAAATCGGATTAAAATCCTTTCATCATTGTGCCCGGTCCGGTTTCGCTTGGCTGCCCTCCCCGCTTCGTTCGGTAATCGTGACCAGAACGCGGCTTAGTCTCGAATTTAATCTACGAAAATAATGTACACTTTCACTTCGCCATCGGAGGCGAAACTATCCTCTAACCACTCACATCGTAACATTGCCAACGAAGAAAAGACACCGGATTGCGGCTTAACGGGCGGTGCGCGTTTCGAGAAACTTAATCCGCACGGACGCACGGATTAAGTTGGAATCTTGCCGGTAAGCAAACGGCGAAACTGCGATGCAGATTCGCAGTTGTTTCGGGTAGAGGTGCTAACGCTCCTTGTTGTCCCCACCGACCCGCTCGCAGCGACGGAACACCAGGCGCCTCCATCGGCCAGCCCGGGTGGTTGTGTGTAAATTCCCAACTCGTGCACATTTAATCTGGGAATTGAAATTGAATAAATCTTCCTGAGCAGCGGCGGTAGTGGTCGTGCCGCTCCGACGCGCAGCATATGGTTGATGGCTGATAGCAGCGAGCCCCCCGGGGGACCCAACACATCTCATCGGCCACCGTTCGCCGACACCGTGCACCGTGCGCGTTGTTCCGAATGTATGCAAATAAATTGTCAAACACGCCCGGCGTGCAGTTCCGGCTGCACACGGAAGAGATTTGTGCACTTCCGCCGCCCGGCCCCGAAACCCGATGAAGATGGATGATGTGCCTGCCGTTACACTATTATCATGATTATTACTGCCATTCGTGTTATAATTTCCGTTCCGAGCCAAGCCCGGACACGCGCTTAGGCTGGCACCGTGCCAAGGTGGGTTGAACGAAAAGTTATCAAATCACCCTGCGAATGACTCCGAATGCGAACGTGAAATTGCTCCGAAAAAGGCAAACAAACCCTGCCCGCTCGGGAAGCACCGAGCAAACAGTGCGCTCATTAGGTAATTAAATTTGCGAGTCCTTTCCAGGATCGGCGGCCCGGAACGGACGCGTGCCCTAACACGGATCGTCGAAGGCGATTTAATTATTACGATACGCCCCCGGCACGGGCCCCCATCGTAACGGCCCGCCCGCCCTTCGATCGATTGCTGATGTACTGCCGTCGGCCGGCATGCAGGCGACCTGAATCCATCAATTTCCCTGACAGAGTCACTCCATCACACTCGGAAATGAAATTGCATTTCCCTCCGGTCGGCTAAGCACCGTGTGCGTTACGATGGCCGAGCGGGACATCCCCAGCCCAGCCCGGATCTCTCGTTGCGAACAAGAGCCGGCCCATGATTAACGATCCATTTGCATAAACGCTACATCAGCACGATTATCAGGGGCCGCGATGTCCTTTTTTTACTTCCGCCCTTCCATTCTGGAGAGTGCTTGTTCGAGGTCCCTTCTTTTGGTGGGTCAACATCGTCTCGACCATCGCCAGGACATCGTGTCGAAGATTCACCGGACTGCAAGCGGCGGGCAAACTTGCTTCGGACTTACTTAGCTCTCCAACAAAAAAACGTTCCATCCCGCACCGCATAAACTGTGTTGACGAAGAGCTCACTCCGTAAGATCCCGGAAATGTAGTCCGGGAAATTGTTTAATGCACACACATTCGGCAAAACCGGGCACTTCGGCAGTTGTAATCTCCGATCCAAGTGCCGGCAGAAATCGCGCGTCCTCGTTCCCCGGGGGTGGATTGCATTCCGAAAAGAAAACCCCCCAGTTCGTAGCTCGCGTTATTTTCCGACAACCTCCCCTCCGCCGTGGGGCGCGCGGCACAGTTTCCTTCCGGTGTCACGCGGCTAAGGTGAATGTTTGCGAGTCTAATTTATTGTCGCCGTCGCCACCGACGCCATCCCACGCTCTCGGGCCCTCGATGTCAGTTAGCACACGGTCCACATACAAAACACACACATGGCGGAAGTCATGGTGGCAGTTCAGAAACAATTCCCATACCATTCCGGCTTCCGTGGTATACATTAGCGGGGTGCGATGGGGACGCGTTGCGCGTGGGTTGATAGAAAACCGGTGGCGCAGTTTTTTCCCGCCATTCCCAGGGCCACCATGGAAGGGTTTCGTTGGTCAAAAACATACCGCAAACTCGGTATGCTCGATTCGTGATTTACGTCTGGCTTCGGGTTTTGCGTTTTGCTCGCTGTGAGTTACGGTCAAAGTTTAACCCCTCTTTTTGGATGAGCTTTTTGCTTTTTAGTTTTTAGCTTCCTTCGGGAGAGTGGAATATTTCAAAAACAGTTATCCCAAAGGGATAGTTGACCTCTACGAGACCTCATAATTGATGAGAAGATTATAAAATGGTGGATACTTGGATAACAGGAAGGAGAAAGAAGCAGTCGGATTTCGGAATAAAGTGCTCCTGCTGCATCGTCGGTTGGAAGAGATCCTCACGGTAATATTGCCACCTTACATCGATGTGCTTAATTTATCCAATTATTTCCTTCATTTATTCAACTTCACAGTGTTTAGAGTTTTTGTCTTTATTTGTCTTTATTTATTTCTTTATTTTATCTTATTATCTTTTGATAAGGCCAGCGAGAGGCGACGACATGGATTTTTTTCTTCGGAACCAACAGAGAATAAAGAAAGTAATTTTTGGGTTCTACCATTAAATTCGAACCAAATTTAATACGGCCCTAAACCATCGTAAACAAATCACGCAAAAAAAAGGATAAATTGTTTATAAACTATTCTCATTCCGTCCAGCCTTTCACCTTGAACCAACACATTCGCGATGACACTTTCGGAACCATTCTTGGCCAAAGGCCCACCTAACCAGAGCCCACAGTGGGAGCCCTCCCCATAATCAGTAGCATAGTTATGCTTGTGTCGGCTAACCACCTCTGCCCTCCGACGGGCACCGCGACGCGATTCTTTGCCGTTGAACTTTGAAACTACGCCATTTTCATTACCGGTTGTCGCCGGTGTCGTGCCGCTGGGGTGCAGTTTTGCGTGCCAGAAAAGGGGTCATAGACGTAGACGTAGAAGTTGGTTGGCCAAGATGGCGCTGGTTGGCGGTAAAAAATGTACCATTGTCCCGTAGCCTCGCTCGCTCTCTCTCTCTCTCGCTCTCTAGTTTCGTTTCATTGTTATGTGCCCCTCCAAGAAGCTGTCCAACTTCTTGGCCAGCCCAACGAGAGTTTAGGCGTTCGGTTTAAGAGTTAACGTTTTCTTAGGGCTCATTTGAGGGCCCAGCGATGGTTGGTACTAGCGCCACGTTCTGCTCCGTTCGGGCCCGTACGTACGGGCCCAGCGACTGTGGCGGGTAAACTTTATGGCCCTGTGTGGAAATTAAGTTTCCTATAAAGGGCCGCGCACGGACCTCCCGGTGGACATTTTTCTTACCGAGCCGGTTCGGGCACGGGTGGGCTGCGGGCATAAGAAAGCTAACTTACAACGCTTGGACGGAAAGAAGCGAAAGAACGGGGGGTGAAAAGCGGAGCGAAAACATAACTTCTTCGGTCGCTGCTTCGCAAACATTGTTGACCACCGTTAACTGTTGCGCTGGGAAAATGGTTACAACTTGCGCTGGCCACTACCCCCTTTCTTCGGCCTCCGGTGGGGCTCGGATTATGGGAATAAATTGTCGTAAATGTCTTGTGTCGGATTGCCACATGGCATGCCAACCGTAGCGTGGCTATTGCACTACAGCAATATGATAAAAAGTGAAGCATAAATTTTCATTCTAAGCCTCTGCTGATAATTGTCGGTCGTGGTACGCACGCAACCACGGCCACTGGCTAAACCGGCATTCGTGGACCGGCACGATGCGTTCACGGAACTCAAAATTCTATGCATCAGCCCATAACTTATCGATAACGACATAATGTTGTGTTATGTGCTATTTGCATACATTCAATGAAGCATTCCGCAAACCGGTGACAAGGGAAGTTATATTATGCGCCCAGCCTGGTCGTTGGGCTCACGTATCCACTAATTCCGCTAAACGAGAAAGGTGACAGAATTTCCCGTGCGACGCTTGTGACGAAATCATCGGGAAGTGATCGGGTGACTGGCGCGCTTCCATCGTAATGGGAAGCCCCATCGAAACCGAAAATAGCGCACCCGTGCCACTAATTGAACTACTATTGGGCTAGAATTAAGCAATTCACATAAAACTCCGCGCCACTCGCATCGCCCCAAAACGGGGACGAAGGAAAGGCAACAAAAACCGCGGACTGGAAAACGCAATAGATCACGCCGCGGTAATGGTGGAGCATAAAATTCGCGTTGCGTAGCCCGAACACGAACATAAAGGCCAATTTATGGTTCGCCGTACTAAATCCGGATTCGGTTCGGTGTGGTGGGGGGGGGGACTGAATCATAAAAACCGTGTGGCTTCCGGAACGGAAATGGCGGCAAAATGTGACGACCGTGAGGACGAGTGCTTGTTAGACGCGGCGCCCCGCGCCACGGCTGTTGCTGAGCGTAGTGGTGGAGCTTATTGATCGAATTGTCGAGATGTGTGCGTATATGTGTGTGTGTGGCCGGTTCGTTATTAGTAACCATGTTCCCGGCGAGGATGTCTGTACGTGGACGAATGTTAGCCTGATCCTTACCGAACGACAATTGGAGCCGGAAACGAAGCCAGGGGCCATCGCGGAGGACCTATCGGGGGGGTTCCCCGGGAATGTTGGGTGAGTTTTTATTTCCGGCTCTCTCCTATGCCCGTTCCGAGCGCGGTTCCATTCGGAGAGCACTAATCCATCCATGCCGGGCGGTGGCCGGTTCATGCAGTTCACGGGAGCATATAATGCTGTAAGCGGATTTTTATGTGCAAAGCTATAATCATTATGAGAACCACCTGTTATCGGGAAACCGGTTCGTCCTGGTCAGATGTGCGTTTGATCGCTTTTTATTCGTCTCTTTCCTTCTCCGAGGACGCGCTCTTGTGGCGATCTGCAGTTCGCCGGCGGCCACCGGAAGCTGGGGAATAAAATGGCAATAAAGTGGAAATTATCGGTTCGCTGTATCTATCGGTTTCAGATCGCGCCCTCTTTTAAATTGCTACTTCTGCCGGGCCCGGCGGGGCCAGGGGAGTTAGACTTCGGCTCGTACGGGTTTCCGATGCCCGGTTTTTTGTGCGGCGCGTATGTGGGCAGCCGGCGGCTGAAGGAGCGGCCGACTGGCTGGATGGTATGCTGAGCTGGCGATGCTTCCGTGGTTGGGAATTGGATTCGAGATGGAAGGAATAAAATATGGCAATCGGCACGGGGCGCAACACTTTCGTAATTAGAAATATTTGTTCGACCGCGCGAATGGCTGACATCCTTTCTGTAGCTTCAGAACGTTCGCCGGAGTCAAGTGCGGTCTGCGATAATTGCAGTCCTGGGGTTCTAATTTAAATTAGTCTGGCCAAGTCTGTTGGGTGGTTTTGCAAAACATGTTTTGATAACGTCCATCCGAAGCGAATCTGCGCTGCTGGCGGCTACGAAGTAATAATGTTGTTTCATTTTCAAACGGCCATTTACGTTTCGCCGGTCGGTGGCCTCGCTTGAAGGCGTTTACGTCAAGTGCATAATGGATAGCAAATTAACTCCACAACTCCGAGTGGCTCATATGTTTTGCAGGTTGTTTTTTTGTTTAATCTTAGAAGAACGAACCGGGCCGTATTAATTAATTTAACTTATTAACCTCCACTTCAGAATGGCCTTATCCCGGGCTAACTCGGTTGTAATATGCTGAAGGTGTATTACGTTTGTCGGTTCATGTTGTAATAATGTTATTGCCGTTGCCGAATGTGAATATTTTTACTGCCAATGGGTGAAGTTCTGTGAAGCCAATTGTAGTTCATGTTGTAGTTGTATTACTGTAGATACCCCAAGCGCAGGAATTCATTGGTCTCTGGATGAACCAACTAATTGTGTATGATGGTGCTCGATAGCTGTATATTGTTCCGAGAGTTACCGGTGCTTGTGGATTATTCAGTGGCTATTGGTATGCGGTTCTATTGGTCTTCCGTGGCTATTTGCTGCCCATTGCACGTTGTTGAATGAGGTTGACCGAAGTTTGAATAAATTGCAAACCAAAAGTTGCCTAAAATGTGGCAAAATTGCCTACGAAACGTACCGACACTAAATGTACAACTGGCCACGTCTAAATTGGGACATTAAGCGTTTGTTCTTTGCGCCATAAAATATTCATACTGCGGTAAACGATGAATTAAAACGAGGGGAAAAAATACGCGAGCAGGGCGACACTTTTATTGTTCGTCCTGCCGGCCGGTGTTGGCGGGTATGAAGACGTCACCCATTCATCATGTCGCGTATGGTCGCGTTTGCAAACTATGCTCATAAAGCGGGACAAGCACAAAAAAGGAAACCCACGGACGGTTTCAGATCCCTGGCTAGTTTGCATTCTCGTCCTGCCTGACTGTGGCCAGCATGTGGGAATTATAATTCAACCTCCACGCGGTCGGTGGCGGTTTCCAACGCTCGGCACAGATTGTTGCTCGTGCTGGTCCCCACAGCCACCGGTTTATGGTTTATGTCCTCCAGAGCGAGGCGCTATCAAGTGGGGAGGAATAGAAAGGATAATGGATGGCCCGAATATAATGGATCACTTCAAGTGTCACATTCGCACCGTTTGCTACATTGGCAGCATACCGGCAATCAGCAAAGTGCAATGGCACCGACTGACCCTCGCATGTGCAGTCTCGTGTCACGAAGTGTCATCCGCGTGACTTGATTAGCGCATTAGACGATGGAGCGGACGGCTGTCAGCGGCCCCCCGGAAACGACTCGATCGGCCCATCGGGTTAATTTGGTGCACGATTTATTAACGCATCCCCGGGCACACTCCATCTGTGTGTGTTCGTGGAATTAATTACCAACCATTAGCGACACATCTCGACGCAACCATCCTTAACTGGCCACTCGGGTGGAACAAACTTCGAGGCGCCCGGGCCGGCGTTACGATCGCTCTCCCGGGCGCTGTCATCGGAACGGAAAAGTCCAAATGTTTCAATAAAAGCAACGACACCCGGACTTCCGTGGCCCCCGGCAATGGCATTTGCCTCGTGATTAGGCCCTTGGCTGGCCATAAATATTTACGCCCGCCTTTTACGTCTTGCTGCATAATGGCCACGCACTAATTGATGAACCCGAATTTCGTGGGCAAATGTCAGGGTTTCGAACGACGGGGATAAAAAGAAACGTTGCATTACTCTTCGACACATTTCAGATGCGCATTAGGTACGTGACTGAAAATCAACTGGCCCCTGGACGGTCGTGGACCGTCCTGTACGGACGGACGGCACTAATAAGGAAGCTTTGAATGTGCTCGAATGTGAGCGCCGTCCTGCGGCCGAACTCACGTCCCAAGTCGGTGACAATTATTGTAACTTTCCATCGTGCGGGACGCTGATGGCACTCGTAAAGAAAGG